>NC_057804.1:292249415-292258380 GCF_018294505.1 Triticum aestivum | reverse complement strand
TGGCGGCGGCGAGCGGTGGCGGCGCGGGCGGCAGTGGTGCGGTGGCTGCGGCAGCGGTGGTGCGGCGCACGCGGAGGGGCGGCGAGGGGTGGCGAGAGGCGCCCGGGGCGGCGGCTTATAAAGCCCCGCGCTGTGGTCTCCGACTTGGGAGAGGGGGCAGCGGACGGCGGCGACGACCCAGACTCCTGCTGGAGTCTGGCGCGGACACGGCACGCGGAGGCAGCGGCGGAACGGGCCGGCCTGCTCGGCTGGGCTTCGGCCCAGTCGAGCGGGAACCACTTTTTTAAAAAAAATCCGCCAAACAGAAAAAAAATCCTAATAAGTATAAAAATATTCTAAAAATGCAAAAACAAATTTTCACCGTCTAAATGAAATATTTAGAACAAAGTGAACATTTTTCTGGCCTAAAATGCAATTTTTGAAAACGTGCAATTTTTCTAATTCGAATAAAATAGCAATAAAACTCCAAATAGAAATAAAATTTGATTTTAATATTCTTCTCCAATATTTGTTTTATTTTGGAGAAGTCATATTATCTCCTCTCTTTTATTCTCCTATTTGAAATACTCAGAGACAAAAATGATTAAAACCAAAATGATCCTCTTTTCAATATTTGACGAAAGTTCAAATATGAAAATAAACGAAATCCCCAACTCTCTCCGTGGGTCCTTGAGTTGCTTAGAATTTATAGGATCAACCAAAATGCAACAAAATATGATATGCATATGATGACCTATGTATAATATTCCAAATTGAAAATTTGGGATGTTACAAACCTACCCCCGTTTAGGATGAATCTCGCCCTCGAGATTCGGGTTGGCTAGAAAATAGGTGTGGGCGGTCCTTCCGTAGGTCTTCATCTTGTTCCCAAGTGGCTTCATCCTCGGTATGGTGGCTCCACTGTACTTTGCAGAACATGATAACCTTGTTGCGTGTGACTCGGCAGGCAAACTCGAGAATCTTCACTGGTTTCTCCTCGTAGGTCAAATCACTATCCAGCTGAATCACTTCCGGTGGCACTGTATCTCTCAAAGGAATATCGGCCATCTCTGCATGGCACTTCTTCAACTGGGAAACGTGAAACACATCATGAACTTCTGACAATCCTTCTGGCAATTCCATCTTGTAAGCAACTTCTCCCATATGTTCCAAAACTTTGTATGGTCCCAAAACATGGTGCTGACTTTCCTTTAACTCCAAAACACTTAACTTCTCGAAGTGAGGACACACGAAGATATACTCTGTCTCCATTAGAGCGGTGTGGAGGCACAATGCTCCCCAAGAAGTTCCATCCTTTTGAGGGTGTGTTACCGAAGTTCCTTCCTTTTGAGGGGAAGTACGTCTCCGTTAGAGCGGTGTGGAGGCACAATGCTCCCCAAGAAGCCACTAGGGCCACCGTATTCTCCTCACGCCCTCACGCAATGCGAGATGCCGTGATACCACTATTGGTGCCCTTGAAGGCGGCGACCGAACCTTTACAAATAAGGTTGGGGCAATCTCCACAACTTAATTGGAGGCTACCAATGACACCACGAAGCTTCACCACAATGGACTATGGCTCCGAGGTGACCTCAACCGTCTATCGTGCTCAAACACCCAAGAGTAACAAGATCCACCAGGGATTAATGGGGGGAATCAAATTTCTCTTGGTGGAAGTGTAGATCGGGGCCTTCTCAACCAATCCCAAGCAAATCAACAAGTTTGATTGGCTAGGGAGAGAGATCGGGCGAAAATGGAGCTTGGAGCAACAATGGAGCTTAGGGATGAAGAGATGGTCAACTAGAGGAAGAAGACACCCCTTATATAGTAGAGAGAAGGATCCAACCATCATCCACTTACTCAGCCCGCAACCTGCGGTACTACCGCTCCAGACAAGCGATACTACCGCAGGGGCTTACGGTACTACCGTGAAATGCCGTGGTACTACCCCTGCAGCGGTAGTGCCTAGTCCAGGCCAGAGCCGCCAAGGATGAGAGCGGTACTGCCGCAGACGCGGTACTACCGCTCCCCCTTGCGGTACTACCGCAAGGCCAGGATGGACTAGGCAGGGAAGGGCACGGATGAATAAAATTACATCCGTCTCTACTTCCGCTGAAATTTGAATGGTGCAAAAATCCGACACGGTACTACCGTGCCTGGCTTACGGTACTACCACGCAGGGAGCGGATGTAAAAAATTACATCTGCCACTACTACCGCTCGTGCTACTGAGCCGGAACAGGACTCACGGTACTACCGCGCACCTGGGGCGGTACTACCGCGTAGGGTGCGGATGTAAAAAATTACATCCGCCCCTACAGCCGCAAGAGAGGCTGAGCCTGGCCAGAGGCCACGGTACTACCGCTCCATAGGAGCGGTACTACCGTGGGCGCCTACGGTACTACCGCGAGAGCTTCCGGTACTACTGCAGGGTCTAGCGGTACTACCGCTCCTAGGAGCAGTACTACCGCAGGCCTCAACTAGCAGCACTAAGGAATCCTACTTTTTGCAGAGTAAAGGAGATAACGAAGAATGCTCCAAAGCGCAAAGGGAAAGGCGGGGAAAAGGAAGAAACGTGTACATGATGATTCCACCCAAACCTTTCCATAGCGGACCCCCTATTAATAGAACGGCTATCCTACGACTCAAATCCACCAAAGGAGACATATAACACCATCGTCTTCAATAGTCTTCGAGGGGTACCAAACCGTCTTGTGCCTAACGACGAAGCAACTGAAATACTCAAGGCACATGATTAGTCCGCAAAAGCATTGTCATCAATCACCAAAACACCTTAGGGATAAACATGCCCTTACAATCTCCCCCTTTTTGGTGGATTGATGACAAGACGGGATTTGCACGAAGGGAAAGAATGAAGCACACGCAAACCCCACACCTCTAAAATATAGACGAGCTCCCCCTAGATTCGTGCTAGAGAGTAAAGTGCTTTGGACTGCACGGCACGAACACGAGAAGTGGTGTTAGCCCACTGAGGCTTGACACGGAGCCGGATGGAATCATGTTGAATCCAATCAGGGGCCTCAAAGTCATCCTGGGGGTAGAGCTTCTCCCAAGTTGCAGAGATCAGCTGAAACAGATATGGTCCATAGATGGGGACCTTGCGGTTGAAGACAGCAAACCAAAGCTCACACCACATGATGTGTGAGATATCCAGTGGTAACGTCTGAGAGTTGCGCGCTTCTTCACATAGGAGCAACATGTCCACAAGATAGGTGTGTACCTTGTCCTTATCCCCAAT
Organism: Triticum aestivum; assembly: GCF_018294505.1. Lineage (NCBI taxonomy): Eukaryota > Viridiplantae > Streptophyta > Magnoliopsida > Poales > Poaceae > Triticum > Triticum aestivum. Next base: position 292,255,143 of record NC_057804.1, on the reverse strand, counting down.
GCATGGGAAGAGAGAGTTGCAGAAGATCCGGTACATGATATCAAGGAATGAGTTGAGCACCCACGAAGACTTGCCACTGGAGAGCTTCTTTTCAGTAAGGAAGGGCCGAAGCTTGTTCTTGTTGGCAGACTTAGAATTGGCATGAGGACGAACACGTTGGGGAGTGGCGAGCCCCTCATCTGAAACACCAAGCAAAGTCATGAACTCCTTCCAGGTAGCCGTCAGCCTCCGACCATTTGACATCCAAGTCATCGTCCTGTCCTCATTCGGATGAAAGTACACTGAGGCGAAGAACTGAGCCACAATCTCCGGATCATAGTCTTTGTGAAAAGAGATGATATGCTCAATGCCAAACTGCTCAACTAGATCCAGAGCCTCACCAAAGTATGCCCGGTGCTTCTCTTCCCTCATATGATGCATGTCGATTCAATGCACATCCCACCACACTCAACTTGTTGTCTAGTTTAGGTGTAGGAATGGACATAGGGGGAGTGTTGTTCTCTCAATGAACTCTTCCTCCCCCCATTATGCATAAATTGATCAACTCTTTCACATTAGTCATTTTTGATGGTACATGTGCTTCAAAGACGAGTTTTGGTCATGGGCCCAAGGATAATTCTTTGCGGTGCCATACCAATCAACTCAAACATAGGTGGCTCCGGCCACCGCCCTATCCATGGAGTGGTTGTGTTTCGTTTTGGTCTTTGTTGCCTCTGGTTTGGTTGCAGTGATTCGCTTGTTAGCTCGTTGGTGTGTGTGTTCTTTTGAAGGTTCCGTGCAAAGTCGTTTTTCTCCCATGCTTGAAATTGCATTTTCTTGGGTTCACGGTACTACCGTGGTCAGCCACGGTACTACCGCAGGGCACGGTACTAGCGCAACCAGCACGGCAGTAATTTTTTTACTGCCGCTGGTGGAGCAGTACTACCACCCGCAGCGCGGTACTTCCGCCCAGGCGGTACTACCGCAATGAGTCACAGTACTACCGTGATGTAGCGAGCACGTGGGGGTTATGAGCGGGCAGGTGGAGTTCCAACTCCCCCATACCCATTCACTCCTTCTCCCCATGCCGCCTCTCTCTCTCCTACCCACGAATGGCGCCGGAGACCCTCGCCGGATCTCCCTCTCCGGCTGCTCTCCTCGGATTCCGACCAGTGGGATCGTTCCCCACCACTTCCTCTTTCCATGGACCAAGGTCTTTCCCCAAATCCCTCTCTCTTTGGTTTGTTCTTTTGCTTCTAGGTTTTTGGGGAGATGCTACTTGTTCATGCGATTTTAGGCCAAATCTTTGCAAGAGTAGGATGAAGGAGAGTAGTAATGCATAGAGTTTTTACATGATATGTTGTCCCGTGGTAGATTTGATCGGCTGTAGTACCGCTTTGTCGTCACGGTAGTTCTCAGATTCATTTGTTGCTTTAGATCTGAAAACGCGCGGTACTACCGCACCCGCGGTACTACCGTGATTTGGCGCGGCACTAATTTTATAGTTCTGCGTGACCGGTACTACAGTTGATGTCAAATCTCTCGTGTGGCAATTATTATGTGCAAATTGTACTTGTTTCACTGTTTTGCTGCGTTCTTTGCACTGACCCTTCTCGTGTTTCTTGCGTGTCTGTTTTGTGGTGTGTGTGGCTCAGGTGCTCCACTCTCATGACCTCTAAGTTCAAGATGTCTTTGATGGGAGAGTTGAAGTTCTTCCTTGGTTTTGATATCAAACAAAGAAGAGAAGGTACCTTCATCAACCAAGCCAAATACACTCAAGACATGCTAAAAAGGTTCAAGCTAAGTGATGTCAAGCCGGCTTCTACTCCGATGCCTACCAAGTGCCAACTTGACAATTATCCCAATGGTAATGCGGTGGATCAAAAGGTATATCGCTCCATGATTGGCTCCATGCTTTACCTTTGTGCATCTAGACCGGATATCATGTTGAGTGTGGGAATATGTGCATTGTTTCAAGCCACACCGAAGGAAAGCCACTATGTGGCGGTCAAGCGAACCTTTCGATATTTTGCTCATACCCCAAACTTTGGCTTATGGTACCCAAGAGGAGCAAACTTCAAGCTTGAAGGATATACAGATTCCAATTGGGCGGGAGACAAAGTGGATAGGAAGTCCACTTCCGGTGGGTGCCAATTTCTTGGTTGATCTTTGGTGAGTTGGTCTTCCAAAAAGCATAGTTGTGTGTCTCTCTCGTCCACCGAAGCGGAATATGTGGCGACCGGTAGTTGTTGTGCACAACTCTTATGGATGAGGCAAACTTTAAAGGACTACGGTGTCATTTGTGACAAAGTGCCTCTTTGGTGTGATAATGAAAGTGCCATCAAGATTTCTCTCAACCCGGTGCAACATTTCAAGACGAAGCATATTGAGATTTGGTATCACTTCATTCGGGATCACATTAGGCGAGGGGAGATCGACCTCAAGTATGTCAACACTAATGATAACCTTGCAGATATTTTCACGAAGCCGTTGGATGAAGCAAGATTCCGCGAGTTAAGGCATGAGCTAGATATCATTGATTCAAGCAATGTGACTTGAACCCTTGCACATCCCACCACACTCAACGTGATATCCAGTCTAGATGCACAAAGGTAAAGCAAGGAGCCAATCATGGACCGATATACCTTTTGATCCACCGCTTTACCATTGGGATCAATGTCAAGTTGGCACTTGGTAGGCATCGGAGTAGAAGATGGCTTGACATCACTTAGCTTGAACCTTTTTAGCATATCTTGAGTGTATTTGGCTTGGTTGATGAAGGTACCTTATCTTCTTTGTTTGATATCAAAACCAAGGAAGAACTTCAACTCTCCCATCGAAGACATCTTGAACTTAGAGGTCATGAGAGCAGCAAATTCCTCATTGAAAGCATTGTTAGGGGAACCAAAGATAATATCATCAACATATAGTTGGCATACAAACAACTCCCCTTTGACCTTCTTAGTAAACAGAGTGGGATCGATTTGCCCAACCACAAATCCACGATCTTGTAACAACTCGGTAAGGTGGTCATACCACGCACATGGGGATTTTTAAGGCCATAGAGTGCCTTATCGAGTTGATACACATGATCTGGGAAGTAGGGATCCTCAAACCCGGGGGGTTGCTTGACATAAACCAACTCATTAATAGGTCCATTAAGAAAAGCACTTTTCACATCCATTTGTTGTAACTTAAAGTTGTGATGGGAAGAATAAGCAATCAACAAATAGATGGATTCAAGGTGAGCAACGGGAGCAAAGGTTTCACCATAGTCGATACCCTCGACTTGGGAGTAGCCTTGTGCTACCAATCTTGCCTTGTTGTGAATGATGTTCCCTTGAGCATCTTGCTTGTTCTTGAAAATCCACTTGATTCCAATGACGTTGTGGTTCCCCGACGGCCTTGGCACTAATCTCCACACCTTGTTGTACTCGAAGTTGTTGAGTTCTTCATGCATGGCATTGAGCCAATCCGGGTCTTCGAGCGCCTCATAGACCTTTTGGGGTTCAACACAAGAGACAAACGCGTGATGTTCACAATTGTTTGCTAATTGTCTACGAGTGCTTACCCCCTTTCTTAGGCTTCCAACCACATTCTCCATGAGATGACCTTTGGTGGTGAGCTTGGAAGCAATCTTTGCGGCACGACGCTCTAATTCCTCCTTCGATGTGGAAGGAGGAGGGTTAACTTGATTATCTTGAGAGTCGTCTTGAGCTTATTCTTGATCTTGAGCTTGCTCATGATCCTGAACTTGCTAGAGGGGGAGAACTTGACCTTGGGCATCATTTGGTGGTTCACCACCATCTTGAGGTTGATCTTGCCCTTGGTCTTGTTCACGAGGATGAGGGCCTTCACTTTGTTCTTCGGAAGCATGTGGGTCTTGGGGAGGTGATGGCTCCACTTGAGTGGAGCATTGTCCTTCTTCTTCGGCCACAAGGGGTTCCTCAATGGGTAGAATATGACCAATACCCATTCTTCTTATGGCTTGGGGAGGAATTTCATCACCTACATCACAAGTACCACTTTGCTCCACTTGGGAGCCGTTATTTTCGTCAAACTCCATGTTAACGTCTCCTCAATGAGTCCGGTGGACTTGTTGAGGATACGGTAAGCATGAGAGTTTGTAGCATAACCAACAAATATGCCCTCATAAGCTCTAGCCTCGAATTTAGAAAAACGAACACCTTTCTTGAGAATGAAACACTTACCCCCGAACACCCGGAATTACTTGACATTGGGCTTGTTACCAATGAGTATTTCATAAGGAGTCTTGTTCAAGCCTTTGCGGAGATAGAGCCGATTGGATGCATGACATGCTGTGTTGATGGCTTCGGCCCAAAAGTTGTATGGAGACTTGAACTCCGCCATCATGGTCCTTGCTGCATCCATCAATGTCCAGTTCTTCCTCTACGCGACACCATTTTGTTGAGGGGTATATGGTGCAGCATATTGATGATTGATCCTCTCATCACTAAGAAACTCATCCAAGGTGTAGTTCTTGAACTCGGTGCCATTGTCACTTCTTATTGTCAAGATCTATGCATCATGTTGACGTTGAGCTTCATTTGCAAAGTCGATGACGGTTTGTTGAGTCTCACTCTTCCTCTTGAAGAAGTATACCCAAGTGTATCTTGAATAATCATCCACAATCACCAGGAAATACATTCTACCTCCAAGACTATCAAAGGATGGAGGCCCAAAGAGATCCATGCGAAGGAGATCCAAGGGTCTCTTCGAGTAGATGATGGTCGTGGGAGGGTGAGCCTTCTCATGATGCTTTCCTTCAATACAAGCAGTGCAAGCATGATCTTTGGCAAAACTAACATTTGTTAGTCCACGGACATGGTCCCCCTTGAGGAGACTTTGCAAAGATCTCATATTGATGTGGGCTAAACGGAGATGCCAAAGCCATCCCACATCAACTTTAGCCATTAGGCATGTCGCGGTCTTAGTGGGTTGCTCTGAAAAGTTAATCACATAAAGACCGTTCTCGACATGCCCAACAAAGGCTACTTTAAGAGTCTTGCTCCACAAGAGGGCCACGATATCAATATCAAAGAAAGTGGCAAAGCCCATGAGTGCAAGTGTAACATCCAAAATTTTCAATTTGGAATGTTATACAAATAGATCATTATTGCATATCATATTTAATGCATTTTGCCTTGATCCTAGAAAATCCTACGCAACTCAAGGACCCACGGAGAGAGTTGGGGATTTCGTTATTTTCATATTTGAGTTTTCTCTATTTTTGAAAAATAGGATCATTTGATTTTATTTATTTTATCTTCAATTATTTCAATTATAAAAATATGAGAGAGGGAATAAAATGACTTTCCCAAAATAAATAAATAATGAGGATTGAATAAAAAAATCAAATAAGATTTATTTTGGTGTTTTTGCTATTTTATTTGAATTTAAGAAAAATTGCACGTTTTTCAAAACTAAAATTTAGAACCAAAAAAATGTTCATCTTGTTCTAAATGTTCTATTTGGACGATGAAAATTTATTTTGGTATTTTTAGATTTTTATTTCATTTTCTAGATTTTTTTCTGTTCGGCGAAATTGTTTAAAAAAACGCGCCCGCGCCCAACTGCGCCGAAGCCCAGCCAGGTCGGCCCACCCAGCGCTGCCGCCTTCCCCGCGCGCCACCGCCGCAGAGTCCGAGCCGGACACCGCCTCCCGCTGCCGCCGCACCCCCCTCCCCCCTTTAAATACCCAGCCCGGGGCCCCCTTGGGAGCCCCAAG
>NC_057804.1:292240940-292249025 GCF_018294505.1 Triticum aestivum | reverse complement strand
GCCCCGCCGCCTCGTGCCGCCGCTGCCGACGCCACCCTGCCCCGCCGCCGGAGCCCCGCCGCCCCTCTCCATCCCCGCCGGAGCTACCCCACCCCACCGGAGAGCCTCGCCGGAGCCACCGCCGGACTGGTCTTTTTGAGAAAAACCACTTCGTTTTTTTAAGAAAACCCTAGTTTCGTTTTTTTAACTAGATCGGTTTTTTTAGTTTATTTATTCAGCGAGTGTTCGCTCGTTCGTTGTTTTAACGGACGCATTCGTCGTTTAGATTCAGATAATGAACGTTCATTCGTTAATCTGTTCGTCGTTTTTCTTTTTCTCGGATTTATTCCGCGGTTTTTCTGATCGCGATTACTGGTCCGATTTTCGTTTCAGTATTACTTTTCGCTCGTTTATCGGAATCAGGCGATTCAAACACCTAGAGTTTCGTCTCAAAACCCTCTTTCCAAATAATCTACTCAAACAAGATTTTTCTACTGTAAAATTTAACTTAGTTCCAGATTAGTAAACGAAGCTTGTTTCTTTCGCCATTTGAGTTTTGTTTCTTCGTTCGATTTGATTCTTTTTGCAAGCCGGAGTTCTTAAGTTGAATTTTCTGGTTAGACCTCTTATTTGAGTTTTACCCGTGCATTAGATGAGTACTTATTGTATTCTTGTTTGTTTGTTTGCTTGCGATAGAGTACCCGGATTGCGCCGCTTGCTACTTCGAATCCCTAGGTTTCATGGATCATCAGCAAGGCAAGTAACACTTTGATCATATCCCTTTTCATACCCAGTTTTTATGCATTAGATCAATCCTCAAACAATTGCATGATTAGGATCTTATTAATATGTGGGTTTTGGGAAGTAGATGAGGTAGTACCTATTACCTGTTTTAACATTTGAACCTTTGGGAGTTACTTCTACGTTTGCTTATTTTGCCATGATATGCTAGTAGACGTGGATTGGGTGAGTGTATCCATGACAGATGTGAGATTGTTAATTAAAGATTTATTTAAGGTGGCAACTTTAATACACATCTGGGTGGATTGAGGTACCTGGGTATTCTAGGATTGCCTGTTTGTTTTTGGACCGCCACCCAGGCTCAAAGGGATCATAAGATTATTCATGCTAGAAACTTCCCTGTGTAGCCACAAGCTACTATCGGCTCTAGCATAGTTGATTAAGTTGTGCCAACTTTTATAGTGGTAGACTAGAAGATGTAGGGGATGTAGGTTGGTACTGTCTACCCGATCGTAAGGTGCTAGCGCTTCTGAAAGACTATGTCTCGGTCATCCGTTTCTCAGACATCATGTAGTGCGAGAATTCCAACGGAGGAGATCGAGTCTTCTAGGGAAAAGTGCGCAACCTCAGCAGAGTGTATAAACTAATCATGATTAGCCGTGTCCCTAGTTATGGATGTTTTGAGTATCTAGTACTTGGATTATCATGTGAATCTCATCATGTTACTTTTATTAATATTGTTGGGTTTTAATGATGATGTTACTTAATTGGGATTGAGAATGCTGTCAACCATTCTCAATGTTTAACAACCACCATGATAGTTAAATAAATTTATTCCTTTGTTGTAGGGAAAAATTGGCTTTATGCAAAACTGTAACCATAGAGCTTTCCACCAGCCATATATGCATGTAGTATATCATTATTCTTTCATTACTCTCTATGTGTTACTTTGCCAGCATATTCCATGTGCTGACCCGTTTTCGGGCTACAACATTCATGTTGTAGACTTTTCAGACAATGAGTAAGATGCCTTAGGATCGTGGTTCTATACTCAGTGATGCCGTTGGAGTTGATGGACTCACTTATCTTCCAAGCCTTCCGCTGTTATCGTTATTAGATGGCCTTAAGCCATATTTATTGTAATGAGCTCTCTTTTGAGACATTCGATGTAATAAGTGTGTGATTGCTACTCTGTTATAAATCCTTCAAGTACTGTGCGTGTTAGCATTACTGATCCAGGGATGACACTGATGCACATAGATCGGACTGTTTGAGGTCTGGTGGCTACAAGATGGTATCAGAGCACATGCTGACTGTAGGACTCGACCACTAAGCAAAAGCCTTAGATCACTACTCTCCCTTCTCATTTCTAACTCCTCATCTTTTCTACTCTTTTAGGATGGCGGATGCAAGGAACAAGTTCACGCAACCGGATGAAGATACACCCTTTGGATGACACCTGAAGGAAGTCACCGGGACCTACAACGCCACTTTACCTAAAGAGGAGCGCTGGATGATTCAAGTTCAAGTTCCAGGAAGGACGTTCATGCCCGTCACTGAGACCATAGAGTTTTCCTTTGATGCACCAACCTAGAGTCTAGGAAAGAGCATGGCAGCACACATCACCATGGGACGTATTGGAGAAGTTTACCACAAGGAGCTTAAGGATACTACCTACCAGATTTGTGGGCGCCGAGATGAGCAATGGGAGATGATCAGCACCAGGAAGGACAGATCACTTGCAGCTTTCATCCAGGAGTTAAACCAACACATTCGACGCCAGGAGAACCAGATGTGCGCAGGCATGATGGATCTAAAGAAGGCCATGACCAAGATCACGGAACTGGAGGAAGAACTCAAGTCTACACGCGATGGATATGAGGAGGAAATAGCAACGCTAGTCGAGAAGAATGAAGATCTGAAGAAAATGCTAAGAGTGTTCATGGGATTTGCAGCAATTGGAGAAGACGAAGATTGCACTTGTCCCGAGAACTACATCATCATCGACGACACCGACTCGGACTCGGATGATAGTGATGATGACTATGTAGATGAAGCTGGAGCAGATATCATGGAGTCTTCATTAGAGCAGTTTTTCTAGTAGACCGCCATAACAGTAGTAGTATTTCCCTCCATGTATCTAGTATAGTACGAGCACTTTTGTAACGATAGATAGACCGTTGTATGCCCTTGCTTGCTTGAATGAAGTGTTTTGATTCCAATTTGTCTCATGTGCATATGGGTAGTGTTTTCCCTCTAGACCTCATTCTATTCTTAATTCTCAACTTTTCTAAACCCCCAGATGCCTCCGAGACGTGACAATGGTTTTTCTTTCCCACCGGAGCTCACTCAGTTGATCCAGCAGCAGAATGCATTGATGCAGATACTAGTCCAGAATCAAAATCAGGGGAACAACAACAACAACAACCCACCACCACCACCACCTATTGATCACCTAACCCATTTTCTTAGGCTGAATCCGCCGGTGTTCTCTAGTAGCACCGAGGCGATTGTTGCAGATGATTGGCTTTGCAAGACAGCTAGGGAGTTAACCACTTCAGGATGCACAGATGCGGAGAAGGTGCGATTTGCCGCACATCAGCTTGAGGGACCCGCAGCATCATGGTGGGAGAATTTTACACCCACCTAACCCGTAGACACTGTCACATGGGATCAGTTTCAGCAGGCTTTCCGTACTGCTCATGTTTTAGCATGAGCTATGGCCATGAAGAAGCGTGAGTTTCCCAACTTACACCAGGGAGGACGTACAGTTGGCCAGTATGTGGATGATTTCAGTAAGCTAGCATGTTATGCCCAAGATGACGTTTCTACAGATGCAGCTAAGCAGGAGAAGTTTCTGGAAGGACTGAATAATGAGCTGAGTATGCAGTTGATGGTAGCAAGTTTCAACAACTACCAGGAGTTGGTAGATAGAGCTCTGATGATTGAAGGGAAGCAACAACAGATTGAAAACCTCAAGAGGAAGTATGGACAGGGTAAGTACAATTCTGGAGCTCAGCAGAAGCCACATTTTACCCAGAAATCGGGAGGACAGTTCCAGCATACCCATGGAGGTGGTAGCTCGCACAACCATAATGGTTCAAAGAATGGTAACGGGAATGGAGGAAGTAATGGCCATAACCGTACCAACCCCTCGACACCAGCCAAGAGAGATCTGAGTCAAGTCACCTGCTTTAAATGCCAGAAGACCGAACATTACGCCAATGAATGTCCTGAAGGCCAGAATGGAAATGGCAATGGAAGCTCTGGGAAGAAGCCAAACCCTTTCAACAGAGGGCAGGTGAACCACGTTAGCATGGAGGAGGTTGAAGCCCAACCCGATGCAGTAATAGGTAAGTTTTTGGTTAAGTCATTTACTGCACTCGTTCTTTTTGATACTGGTGCATCGCATTCATACATATCAAGGGGATTTGTGGATAAGTATAAACTGCCAACCCAAGCCCTCAGGTCATCCATGTTAGTAACCTCGCCTGGAGCAGAGTATATGGCAAGGCTATGGTGTGATCGGTTACCATTAAGGATTGGTAACTATGTGTTTCCCTCAGACCTAATAATATTGGAATCACAAGGTTTGGTTGTGATATTAGGCATGGATTGGTTATCGAAGTATGGCGGGAACATTGAATGTGCCAGTAAGACAATTTTGCTTACAACACCAGAAGGAAAGAGGATCAACTATGTATCCAGACATGAGCCGAAGAGGATGCACATAAATTCCTTATCAGGATTTGTGCAGGAGGAATTACCAGTAGTGAAGGATTTTCCTGATGTATTTCCAGAAGAGTTTCCAGGCATGCCACCGGATAGAGACATTGAGTGTTTGATTGAGCTTTTGCCAGGCACAGGGCCGATATCCAAGAGACCATATAGGATGTCAGCAAAAGATTTGGAGGAGATAAAAAGTCAGATTAAGGAGTTACTGGATAAATGCTACATTCGCCCAAGTTCTTCGCCTTGGGGATCACCAGTACTTCTAGTGGAGAAGAAGGACGAATCATTAAGGATGGTTGTTGATTATCGAGGATTAAATGCAGTAACAATCAAGAATAAGTACCCACTGCCGATGATCAATGATCTGTTTGACCGATTGGAAGGAGCAAAGGTATTTTCCATGATCGATTTGCGATCAGGATACCATCAGTTGAAGATTCAAGAGCAGGATATACCTAAGACGGCTTTTACCACCAGGTATGGCCTGTACGAGTATACCGCTATGTCATTTGGCCTGACTAACGCACCTGCCTATTTATGAACATGATGACCAAAGTATTTATGGAGTTTCTGGATAAGTTCGTCGTGGTTTTCATTGATGATAGTTTGGTCTACTCGAAGAACGAAGAGGACCATAAGGAGCATTTGCTTTTGGTATTGGAGAAGCTCAGAGAACACCAGTTATACACCAAGTTTAGCAAATGTGAGTTTTGGTTGAAGGAAGTTGGATTCCTCGGACATGTTATATTCGGAGAAGGAATAGCAGTAGACCCCACGAAGTTTGTCACCGTGACTAATTGGGTAGCACCAACGACAGTTGGAGAGATCAGGAGTTTTCTTGGACTGGCAGGATACTACCGGAGATTCATTGAGAATTTTTCAAAGATTGCGAAGCCCATGACGGAGTTGTTGAAGAAGGATACCTAGTTCAATTGGACTGAGGAATGTGAGGCCAGTTTCCAAGAATTGAAGGAACGACTAGTTACCTCACTAGTGTTGATTCTGCCAGATCAGACCAAGGATTACGAGATGTATTGCGATGCTTCACGTCGAAGACTTGGAGCAGTGCTTATGCAGGAGGGAAGAGTTGTTTCGTATGCGTCACAACAGCTTAAACCTCATGAGTTGAATTATGCCACACATGATTTGGAGTTAGTAGCCATAGTGCATGCATTGAAGACATGGAGACATTTTCGTATCGGAAATCATTGTGAGGTGTACACGGATCACAAGAGTTTGAAGTACATTTTCACGCAGAAGGAGTTGAATCTCAGGCAAAGGAGATGGTTAGAGCTCATCAAGGATTATGATATGAGATTGTAGTATCACCCCGGAAAGGCTAACGTAGTAGCCGACGCGTTGAGCCGTAAGAGCCATGTCTATACACTCATGACCGGAGGGTTGCCAAAGGAGTTAGCCGAGGACCTTTGTGAACTATGTTTGGAGATAGTTCCAAGAGGCTATGTAGCAGCTTTAGAAATTCAGTCGACTTTCATGGATAAAATCAGAGAAGCTCAAAAGACTGACAAGGAGATTGCTGAGATAAAGGAGAAGATGAGCAAAGGAAAAGCCAAGGGATTTCGTGAGGATGAGCACGATACTGTATGGTTTGAAGACCGTGTTTATGTGCCTAATGACACAGAGATCAGGAAGTTGATTTTGCAAGAGGCCCATGATTCGCCGTATTCGATTCACCCAGGAAATACCAAGATTTACTTGGATTTGAAGGAGACTTTCAGGTGGACCGGAATGAAGAAGGATATTGCGGAGTATGTAGCAGTTTGTGATGTATGTCAGAGAGTAAAAGCAGAGCATCAGAAGCCAGCAAGGTTGCTACAACCATTGCCGATACCCGAATGGAAGTGGGATAAACTAGGCATGGATTTTATCACGGGATTGCCCAGGACTCGTTCAGGCTATGACTCAATTTGGGTTGTAGTCGATCGTTTGACGAAGTTAGCTTATTTCATTCCAGTGAAGACCACTTACACAAGTGCTAAGTTGGCCAAGATATACATGAACATGATCGTATGTTTGCATGGAGTTCCAAGGAGCATTGTATCAGATAGAGGAACCCAGTTCACCTCAAAGTTCTGGAATCAGTTGCGCGAAACTTTGGGTACCAGGCTAGAGTTCAGTACAGCTTTTCATCCGCAAACAGATGGACAGACCGAGAGAGTCAATCAGATTTTGGAGGATATGCTGAGAGCTTGTGTGCTAGATTACGGATGTAGTTGGGACGACAATTTGCCATATGCAGAGTTCTCTTACAACAACAGTTATCAATCCAGTTTGAAGATGGCCCCTTTCGAAGCCTTATACGGAAGGAGGTGCAGAACCCCGTTGTCTTGGGATGAAGTTGGAGACCGTCAGTTGTTTGGACCGGATTTGATTAAGGAGTCTGAACGGAAAGTGAAGTTGATTCGCGATAGACTCAAGGTAGCCCAGTCCAGGAAGAAAAGCTACACAGATTCAAAACGCAAGGAAACAGACTACGAAGTCGGGGATAGAGTCTATCTTCGTGTATCCCCACTTTGTGGAGTGAAGCATTTTGGAGTCAAGGGAAAGTTAGCACCACGTTTTGTGGGACCATACAAAGTTTTGGAGCGTATGGGAGAAGTTGCCTACAAGTTGGAATTGCCTGAGGGATTGTCAGGAGTTCACGATGTGTTCCACGTTTCCCAGTTGAAGAAGTTCCACACAGAGATGGCTCATATACCGTTGAGAGATACAGTGCCACTAGAGGCGATTCAGTTGGACAGTGATTTGACCTATGAGGAGAAACCAGTTAAGATTCTTGAATATGCCAGCCGAGTCACCCACAGCAAGGTTATCAAGTTTTGTAAAGTTCAGTGGAGCCACCACACCGAGGATGAAGCCACCTGGGAGCAAGAGGAAAATTTGCTGAAGGACCACCCTCACCTATTTTCTAGCCAACCCGAATATCGAGGGCGAGATTCCTCTTAAGGGGGGTAGGTTTATAACATCCCAAATTTTTAATTTGGAATGTTATACAAATAGATCATTATTGCATATCACATTTAATGCATTTTGCCTCGATCTTAGAAAATTCTACACAACTCAAGGACCCACTGAGAGAGTTGGGGATTTCGTTATTTCCATATTTGAGTTTTCTCAAATTTTGAAAAATAGGATCATTTGATTTTATTTATTTTATCTTCAATTATTTCAATTATCAAAACATGAGAGAGGGAATAAAATGACTTTCCCAAAATAAGGAAATAATGAGGATTTAATAAAAAATCAAATAAGATTTTTTTTTGTGTTTTTGCTATTTTAGTTGAATTTAGGAAAAATTGCACGTTTTTCAAAACTGCATTTTAGGACCAAAAAAATGTTCATCTTGTTCTAAATATTCTATTTGGACCACGAAAATTTATTTTGGTATTTTTAGGTTTTTATTTAATTTTCTAGATTTTTTTTCTATTCGGTGAAATTGTTAAAAAAAACGCGCCCTCGCCCGACTGGGCCGAAGCCTAGCCAGGCCGGCCCACCCAGCGCCGCCGCCTTCCCCGCGCACCACCGCTGTAGAGTCCGAGCTAGACTACGCCTCCTGCCGCCGCTGCTTGTCCCCTCCCCCAAGCCGCCGCACCCCCCTCCCCCTTTAAATAC
>NC_057804.1:292175123-292240552 GCF_018294505.1 Triticum aestivum | reverse complement strand
ACGCCACCCCGCCCCGCTGCCCCTCGCCATCCCCGCCGGAGCCACCCCGCCCCGCCGTAGAGCCTCGCCGGAGGTACCGCATGAGCCGCCGCCCGACCGTTTTTTTTTCAGAAAAACCACTTCGGTTTTTTTAAGAAAACCCTAGTTTTTTTTAACTAGATCGGTTTTTTTGGTTTATTTATTCAGCGAGCGTTCGCTCATTCGTTCATTTTAACGGACGCATTCGTCGTTTAGATTCAGATAACGAACGTTCATTCGTTAATCTGTTCGTCGTTTTTCTTTTTCTCGGATTTATTCCACGATTTTTCTGATCGCGATTACTGATCCGATTTTCATTTCAGTATTACTTTTCGCTCGTTTATCGGAATCAGGTGATTCAAGCGCCTAGAGTTTCGTCTCGAAACCCTCTTTCCGAATAATCTACTCAAACAAGATTTTGCTCCTGTAAAATTTGACTTAGGTCCATATTAGTAAATGAAGCTTGTTTCCTTCGCCGTTTGAGGTTTGTTTCTTCGTTTGATTTGATTCTTTTTGCAAACCAGTGTTCTTAAGTTGAATTTTCTGGTTAGACCTCTTATTTGAGTTTTACTCATGCATTAGATGAGTACTTATTGTATGCTTGTTTGTTTGTTTGCTTGCGATAGAGTACCCGGATTGCGCCGCTTGCTACTTCGAATCCCTAGGTTTCGCGGATCATTAGCAAGGCAAGTAACACTTTGATCATATCCCTTTTCATACCCAGTTTTTATGCATTTGATCAATCCTCAAACAATTGCATGATTAGGATCTGATTAATATGTGGGTTTTGGGAAGTAGATGAGGTAGTACCTATTACCTGTTTTAACATTTAAAACTTTGGGAGTTACTTCTACGTTTGCTTATTTTGACATGATATGCTAGTAGACATGGATTGGGTGAGTGTATCCATGACAGATGTGAGATTGTTAATTAAAAGTTTATTTAAGGTGGCAACTTTAATGCACATCTGGGTTGATTGAGCTACGTGGATATTCCAGGATTGCCTATTTGTTTTTGGACTGCCACCCAGGCTCGTAAGGTGCTAGCGCTTCTGAAAGACTATGTCTCGGTCATCCGTTTGTCAAACATCATGTAGTGCGAGAATTCCAACGGAGGAGATCGAGTCTTGTGGGGAAAAGTGCACAACCTCTACAGAGTGTATAAACTAATCATGATTAGCCGTGTCCCCGGTTATGGACATTTTGAGTATCTAGTACTTGGATTATCATGTGAATCTCATCATGTTACTTTTATTAATATTGTTGGGTTTTAATGATGATGTTACTTAATTGGGATTGAGAATGCTGTAAACCATTCTCAATGTTTAACAACCACTATGATAGTTAAATAAATTTATTCCTTTGTTGTAGGGAAAAATTGGCTTTATGCAAAACTGTAACCATAGAGCTTTCCACCAGCCATATATGCATGTAGTATAGCATTATTCTTTCATTACTCTATATGTGTTACTTTGCCAGCATATTCCATGTGCTTACCCGTTTTCAGACGACGAGTAAGATGCCTTAGGATCGTGGTTCTATACTCAGTGATGCCGTTAGATTTGATGGACTCACTTATCTTCCAAGCCTTCCGCTGTTAACGTTATTAGATGGCCTTAAGCCATATTTATGGTAATAAGCTCTCTTTTGAGACATTCGATGTAATAAGTGTGTGATTTCTACTCTGTTATAAATCCTTCAAGTATTGTGCGTGTCAGCATTACTGATCCAGGGATGACATTGATGCACATAGATCAGACTTTTGAGGTCTGATCGCTATAGCAAGTTGACGAACGGAAAGAAGATTGAATACAAGGGACTCAACAAGCCTGACTTTCTCGATCGTAAGACCATGAGAAATGACAACCTTGCCAAGACCCAATACCTTAGAAGACGAGGCATCACCCCACTCGACGTTGGTGGGCATAGAAGGAATCTTGTGCACGTCCACCACCAAGTCCTTGCTCCCGGTCTTATGATTTGTTGCTCCACTATCGAGCAACCATGATCCCCCACCGGAAGCAAACACCTACAAGAGATCAATGCTTGGTTTTAGGTACCCATTTAGTAATGGGTCCTTTGATGTTAGTAACAAGGGTCTTAGGAACCCAAATAGACCATTCAATTTACTCATAAGGAGAACCAACAAACTTAGCATAAACATGCCCATCACTAGCACGGCACAACACATATGAAGGGTTAAAGTCGCCGGCTTTGTTGGGGGAGGAGGTGATTTTGCCCTTTTGGACATCAACCCCCTTCACATTGTTCTTCTTCTCCCTAGGATCACACTCTCCCTCTTTCACAAAGGTTTGCTTGACAGGAGGAGGTCGTTTGGTCTTCTCGTTCTTCTTCTTGTTCTTGGACTTGGGTGCGAACCCAATTCCTTCCTTGGCAACAACTTCCTTTTGATTGCTCAAAAGGTCGTTGAGGTTCTTCTCACCTTGAATGCATGTCACGAGGCCTTTCTCAAGTTGATCCTTCAACTTGGCATTCTCCTCCACAAGATGCACATGCTCACAATACGGGTTAGTGGCATATGCATTATCAATTAATACCATATGAGGAAAGGTGGCCTTTTCCTTGGTTAGCTTAACTGGGAGTTGAGCATGAGACTCCTTGAGGTTAGCGTGAGCACCCTTGAAGACCTTGTGGGCCTTGTCAAGTACATCAAACTCCTCCTTGAGTCTAGCATGATCAACCCCAAGTTTAGCCTTCTCGAAAGATAGCACACGAGACACAACAAGAGAATGATCAAGATCTTTCTTTAACTTAGCATGGTCATCATTGTGTGACTCCTCAAGAGTCAAACGATGCCCGCGCTCTTCCTCAAGAGCATTAGGGAGATCCAATATCTCATCGGCATAGTCACGACTATGACCTTCCATCTTAGAGATGGTTTCTTCATGAGCCTCGATCATGTCATTGGCTTCACCAAGTTGTTCCAAGAGAGCAACAAAGTTCTTCTTGGATTTTCCCTTGAGCTTACTCATAAATGACTCAAATTCATTCACATCCTCATTAGACCCCTCATGTTCATCAATGCAACCCTCCAAAGAGGGATTAGTAATGATGGTGGTTTTGATGTTGGGGGTTAGCTTGTTAGAGGCTTTGGCCATGAGGCACTTGGCGGTATGTTCTCGTTGGGGGAATCAAAGAGGGACATCCGGGGAGTTGTGGCAAGGGCAACGGATGCCATGGCCACCGCTTCACTATCTTCATCATCATCGTCATCCTCATAGTATTCTTCTTGAACCACCAACCCTCAAGAAGGAGTCTTTTTGGTGAAGTTGTTCTTGTTGGGGAAGGACTTCGCTTTGTCTTTTCGGATAAGCTTGCCACCATTGTCTTCCCGCTTCGCGTAAGGACAATCCGCAATGAAATGGCTCACATTGCCACAGTTGTAACATGTTCTTACTCGTTGCTTTCCCTTGAAGCCACTTGAGTTGGTCTTGTTGAAGTTTGGCCTTGAGTTCTTCTTGCTCCAAAATTGTCTTGAAGCAAGAGCCATGTGCTCATGATAATCATATTTCATATCTTCGGGGTTCTCTCCTCATCCTCCTCTTCTTCCTCTTCTTCCACAATAACCTTGGCCTTCAAGGCAAGGTTGGGCTTCTTTGCCCTTTGAGAGCAGAGGACCATGTTATCGGCGGTCTTTTCCAAGATGCTCATTGCAACGAACTCATCCAATACTTCACTTGAGGTCATGGAGTGGAAGTTCGGTCTCTGACGAATGACGGAGGACATGGCCTTGTTATAGGGCATCATAGCCTTGAGGAACTTGCGCTTGATCCAATTGTCATCCATGTCCTTGCTCCCATGATCTCGGAGTGAGACCACAAGTTTGGTCACTCTTCAAAAGAGCTCACGAGGTTATTCATCTTCTTTCATTGCAAACTCATCGGCTTCATCTTGCACCACTTGATAGTTGGAGCGTTGAATGCTTGCACTTCCCCGATAGAGAGACACAACGCATTGCCATGCGTCTTTGGCAATGGCATGGGGTCGAAGATGAGGGAGATCTTCGGGGAGGATAGTATCTTGGATGATGAAGAGAGCATTCTCATTGAATTGATTGTCCACTGCTTCTCTAGGGGTGAAGTTCCTTCGGTCATGCGGATAGAAACCTTCTGCAATGATTCTCCAAAGATTAGTATTCACATGATTTAAATGACGCTTGAAGCGATACACCCAAGAATCAAAATCCTCATTTTCACAATCTTAGGAGGAGCACCAGCATGATTTAAATGAGTAGAGGGAATCGGTCCTCCATAAGTTGGAGGTTCCACATGGGCAAAGATGCCAGTGCCATTTCTACCACTAGTAGAAGGACCCTTCTCACTATTAGCTTCCCCCTTGTCGGAGTTAGCATCCGTCACCTTGTTAGTGGGATCACCCACTTTCAATGGCGAGGGTAGGTAGTTTAAGTCCTTCTAAGAATTTATTAAACATGCTCTCAACCGTGGTAGTCATTGAGGTTTTCAATGTGTCTAAGGCCACATTGAATTCCTCACGGGACATCGTGGTTTCCCCATCACCCGTAGACAAGATCGGATTCACACCGGAGTGCTCCTCCTCCCCACCGTCAACGGTGTCAACCATACTCTTCGGACGGCAAAGTCCTTAATAAAGAGATGAGGCTCTGATACCAGTTGAAAGGATCGATATAGTTGACTAGAGGGGGGGTGAATAGGCAACTAACAATTTTTTTAACTTTTCTTTACCAAATTAAACTTTGCATCAAAGTAGGTTGTCTAGATATGCAACTAGGTGAACAACCTATATGATGCAACAACAACAAGCACACAAGCAAGCAAGTGATACAACACAAGTAAGTTTGCAAAAGTAAACGCGCGAGATAACCAAGAGTGGAGCCGATGGAGATGAGGATGTGTTACCGAAGTTCCTTCCTTTTGAGGGGAAGTACGTCTCCGTTAGAGCAGTGTGGAGGCACAATGCTCCCCAAGAAGCCACTAGGGCCACCGTATTCTCCTCACGCCCTCACACAATGCGAGATGCCGTGATTCCACTATTGGTGCCCTTGAATGCAGCGACCAAACCTTTACAAACAAGGTTGGGGCAATCTCCACAACTTAATTGGAGGCTCCCAACGACACCACGAAGCTTCACCATAATGGACTATGGCTCCGAGGTGGCCTTAACCGTCTAGGGTTCTCAAACACCCAAGAGTAACAAGATCTGCTAGGGATTAGTGGGGGGAATCAAATTTCTCTTGGTGGAAGTGTAGATCGGGGCCTTCTCAACCAATCCCGAGCAAATCAACAAGTTTGATTTGCTAGGGAGAGAGATCGGGCGAAAATGGAGCTTGGAGCAACAATGGAACTTAGGGATGGAAGAGATGGTCAACTAGAGGAAGAAGACAACCCTTATATAGTAGAGAGAAGGATCCAACCGTTATCCACTTACTCAGCCCGCGACCTGTGGTACTACCGCTCCAGACAAGCGATACTACCGCAGGGGCTTACGGTACTACCATGAAGTGTCGTGGTACTACCGCTGCAGCGGCAGTGCCTAGTCCAGGCCTGAGCCGCCAAGGATGAGAACGGTACTGCCGCAGACGCGGTACTATCGCTCCCCCTTGCGGTACTACCGCAAGGCCAGGATGGACTAGGCAGGGAAGGGCACGGATGAATATAATTACACCCGTGTCTACTTCCGCTGAAAATCGAATGGTGCAAAAATCTGACACGGTACTACCGAGCCTGGCTTGCGGTACTACCGCGCGGGGAGCGGATCTAAAAAATTACATCCGCCCTACTTCCGCTCGTGCTACTGAGCCGGAACAGGACTCACGGTACTACCGCGCACCTGGGGCGGTACTACCGCATAGGGCGCGGATGTAAAAAATTACATCCGCCCTTACAACCGCAAGAGAGGCTGAGCCTGGCCAGAGGCCACGGTACTACCGCTCCATAGGAGCGGTACTACCGTGGTCGCCTACAGTACTACCGGGAGAGCTTGTGGTACTACCGCAGGGTCCTGCGGTTCTACCGCTCCTAGGAGCAGTACTACCGCAGGCCTCAACTAGCAGCACTAAAGAATCCTACTTTTTGCACATTAAAGGAGATAACGGAGAATGCTCCAAAGCGCAAAGGGAAATGCGGGGAAAAGGAAGAAACGTGTACGTGATGATTCCACCCAAACCTTTCCATAGTGGACCCCCTCTTAATAGAACGGCTATCCTACGACTCAAATCCACCAAAGGAGATGTAGAACACCACCGTCTTCAATAGTCTTCGAGGGGTACCAAATCGTCTTGTGCCTAACGACGAAGCAACTGAAATAGTCAAGGCACACGATTAGTCCGCAAAAGCATTGTCATCAATCACCAAAACACCTTAGGGATAAACATGCCCTTACAGTCTCCTTGCGTTTAGAATCCGCATAAATCTCCTGCCTGGACTGGGCTACCTTGAGTCTGTCGCGAATCAATTTAACATTCTCTTCAGACTCCTTAATCAAATCTGGTCCAAACAACTGACGGTCTCCAACTTCATCCCATAGCAACGGTTTCCTGCACCTCCTTCCGTACAAAGGTTTGAAAGGTGTCGTCTTCAAACTGGCTTGATAGCTGTTGTTATAAGAGAACTCTGCATACGACAAATTGTCATCCCAACTAGATCCATCATCTAGCGCACAGGCTCTCAACATGTCCTCCAAAATCTGATTGACTCTCTCGGTCTGTCCATCTGTCTGTGGATGAAAGGTTGTACTGAACTCTAGCCTAGTACCCAAAGTCTCATGCAACTTATTCCATAACTTTGAGGTAAACTGGGTTCCTCTATCTGATATAATGGTCCTCGGAACTCCATGCTGACATACGATCCTGGTCATGTATATCTTTGCCAACTTCGCACTTGTATAAGGGGTCTTCACTGGGATGAAATGAGCTACTTTCGTCAACCGATCGACTACAACCCATATCGAGTCATAGCCTGAACGAGTCCTGGGCAATCCCGTGATAAAATCCTTGCCAAGCTTGTCCCACTTCCATTCGGATATTGGCAAGGGTTGTAGCAATCCTGCTAGCTTTTGATGTTCTGCCTTAACTCTCTGACATACATAACATACGGCTACATACTCAGCAATATCCTTCTTCATTCCGGTCCACCAGAAACTTTCCTACAAATCCAGATACATCTTGCTGTTTCCTGGGTGAATCGAATATGGGGAATCATGAACCTCCTACAGAATCAACTTCCTGATCTCGGGGTCATTAGGAACATATACGCTATCCTCAAACCATAAGGTATCGTGCTCATCTTCACAAAATCCTTTAGCCTTTCCTTTGCCCATCCTTTCCTTTATCTCGGCAATCTCCTTGTCAGTCTTCTGTGCTTCTCTGATCTTATCCATCAAAGTAGACTGAATTTCCAATGCTGCTACATAACCTCTCGGAGCTATTTCCAAACATTGCTCATGAAGATCCTCTGCTAACTCCTTGGGTAATCCTCCGGTCATGAGCGTATTGACATAACTCTTGCTACTTAATGAATCGGCTACTACATTAGCCTTTCCGGGAGGATAGTGCAACTTCGTATCATAATCCTTAATGAGCTCCAACCATCTCCTCTGCCTGAGGTTCAACTCCATCTATGTGAAGATACATTTCAAACTATTGTGATCCGTGTACACCTCACAGTGGTTTCCTATGAGAAATTCTCTCCACGTCTTCAATGCATGCACTACTGCTGCTAACTCCAAGTCGTGTGTAGCATAATTTTTCTCATGAGGTTTAAGCTATCTTGAGGCATATGAAACAACTCCTCCCTCCCGCATAAGCACTGCTCCAAGCCCTCTACGAGAAGCATCGCAATACACTTGATAATCCTTATGTTGATCTGGAAGAATCAACACTGGGGCTGTAAACAAACGTTTTCTTGAACTCCTGAAAACTAGCTTCACACTCCCCAGTCCATTTGAACTTGGTGTCCTTCTTTAACAACTCTATCATGGGCTTTGCAATCCTGGGGAAATTCTCAATGAACATTCGATAATATCCTGCGAGTCGAAGAAAACTCCGGATCTCTCCAACTGATGTGGGTGCTACCCATTTGGTCATAGAAACAACCTTGGTGGGGTCTACTGCTATTCCTTCTCCGGATATAACATGTCCGAGGAATCCAACTTCCTTCAACCAAAACTCACATTTGTTGAACTTGGCATACAACTAGTGTTCCCTGAGCTTGTCAAGAACCAAACGCAAATGTTCCTTATGCTCCTCTTAATTCTTCGAGTAGACTAATATATCATCAATGAACACTACGACGAATTTATCCAAAAACTCCATAAACACTTTGTTCATCATGTTCAAGAAATAGGCAGGCGTGTTAGTCAGACCAAATGACATAACGGTATAGTCATATAGCCTGTACCTTGTGATAAAAGCTGTCTTAGGTATATCCTGCTCATGAATCTTCAGCTGGTGGTATCCTGACCGCAAATCGATCTTGGAAAATACCTTAGCTCCTTCCAACTGGTCAAACAAATCATTGATCATCGACAGTGGGTACTGGTTCTTGATCGTCACCTCATTCAATGCACGATAATCAACAACCATCCTTAACGATCCATCCTTCTTCTCCACTAGAAGTACTGGGGATCCCCAAGGTGAATAGCTTGGTTGAATGTAACCTTTATCCAGTAACTCCTTAATCTTCTTCTTAATTTCCTCCAAATCTTGTGCGGGCATCCGATACGGCCTCTTAGATATTGGCCCTATGTCTGGCAAAAGCTCAATAAAAAACTCAATGTCTCTATCCGGTGGCATGCCTGGCAACTCCTCTGGAAATACATCAGGGAAATCCTTCACCACTTGTACTTCCTCCTATACAACTCCCGAATAAATATTCACTTGAGTCCTCTTCATCACATGTCGGGATATATACTTAATCCTTATTCCTTCTAGGGTGGTGAGCATAATCGACTTACTGGCACAATCAATGTTCCCTCCATACTTTGATAACCAATCCATGCCTAGTATTACATTCAGTCCTTGCGACTCCAATATTATTAGGTCTGAGAGGAACACGTAGTTACCAATCCTTAATGGTAACCGATCACACCATAGGCTAGCCATATACTCTGCTCCTGGCGAGGTTACTAACATGGGTGACCTAAGGGCTTGGGTTGGCAGGTGATACTTATCCACAAATCCCCTTGATATTTATGAATGCGATGCACCAGTATCGAAAAGAACGATTGTAGTAAATGACTTAACCAAAAACTTACCTATAACTGCATCTGGTTGCGCTTCAACTTCCTCCATGCTAACATGGTTCACTTGTCCCCTGTTGAAAGGGTTGGGCCTCTTCCCACAGCTTCCATTGCCATTTCAATTCTTTGGTTCAGAACACTCGATGGCGTAGTGTCCATTCTTCCCGCACTTGAAACAAGTAATGTGACTTAGATCCTTCTTGGTGGGCGTTGCTGGGTTAGAACAGTTCTGGCCGTTGCTTCCTCTATTCCCATTCCCATTCTTGGGGCCACTATGGTTATGCAAACTTCCTCCATTGGAATTATGGCCTCCATGGTTATGGTGAATGTGTCCTCCTGAATTCAGGGTAAAATAGGGCCTCTGCTGAGCTCCTGAATTGTACTTCCCTTGTCGACACTTCCTCTTGCGGTTGTCTATCTGCTGCTGCTTCCCTTCAATCATAAGAGCTCAATCTACCAAATCCTAGTAGTTGTTGAAGGTTTCCACCATCAACTGCATGCTCAGCTCAACATTCAATCCTTCCAAAAACATCTCCTGCTTAGCAGCATCAATTGCTACGTCATCAGGGGCATAACATGCTAACTTACTAAACTCGTCCAGATACTGGCCCACTGTGCGTCCCCCTTAGCGCAAGTTGCGAAACTCGCGCTTGTTCATGTTCATAGCTCCTTCTGAAACATGGGCCGTGTGAAAAGCCTGCTGAAACTGGTCCCTTGTAACAATGTCAATGGGGTAAGTGGCTATGAAATTCTCCCACCATGATGTTGCGGGTCCATCAAGCTGATGTGCGGCAAAACGCACTCTCTCCGCATCTGTGCATCCTGCAGTGGTCAGCTCCCTTCCAATCTTACGGAGCCAATAATCTGCAACAATCGGCTCGGTGCTACTAGAGAACACCGGCGGATTCAGTCATAGGAAATGGGCTAAGTGATCAACAGGTGGTGGTGGTGGTGGGTTCTTCTTGTTGTTGTTGTTGCATTGGTTCTGATTCTGAACTAGTAGCTGCATCAAGGTATTCTGCTGCTGGATCAACTGAGTGAGCTTCGGTGGGAAAGCAAATCAATTGTCATGTCTCGGAGGCATCTGATGGGTTTAGAAAAGGTGAGAAAATAGAATTAAATGAGGTCTAAAAGGAAAACACTGCCCATATGCACAAGAGACAAACACAAGCATATCACTTCAATCAATTCAAACAAAGGCATACAATCAGTCTAACTATCGTTACAAAAGTGCTCGGACTATACTATATACATGGGAGAATACTACTTCTGATATGGTGGTCGACTATAAGTTTTAGTCGGTAGAAGACTCCATGATGTCTGTTCCAACTTCATCAACATAGTCATCATCGCTATCGTCGGAGTCTGAGTCAGTATCGTCGATGATGATGTAGTCCTCCAAACGGATGTCCTTGGAATCATCGTCATCTCCTCCTGGCGCGGGATCTCCCATGAATACTCCTAGCTTCCTCGCCATATCGTCATTCTTCTCCACTAGTATCGTCATTTCCTCCTCATATCCATCGCGTGTAGACTTGAGTTCCTCTTCTAGATCCGTAATCCTGGTCATTGCCTTCTTCAGATCTATCATGCCTGCACACATCTTGTTCTCCTGGCGACGAATGTGTCGGTTTAACTCCTAGATGAAAACTGCAATGGACCTGTCCCTCCTGGTGTTGATCATCTCCCATTGCTCATCTCGGCGCCCACATATCTGGTAGATAGTGTCCTCGAGATCCTTGTGGTAAACTTCTCCAATGCGTCCCATAGTGATGTGGGCTACCATGCTCTTTCCTAGACTCCAGGTTGATGCATCAAAGGAAAACTCTATGGGCTCAGTGACTGGCATGAACGTCCTTCCTGGAACTTGAACTCGAATCATCCAACGCTCCTCTTCTGGTAAAGTGGCGATGTAGGTCCAAGTGAAACTTGGTGTTCCGATGTTCAGATACCTAGTAACTTCCTTCAAGTGTCGTCCAAAAGGAGTGTCTTCATCCGGTTGGGTAAACTTGTTCCTTGAGTAGAGAACAGGGAGATGACTCAGAAAACAGTAGAGAACAGTGACCTATGGTTTGAGCTTAGTGGTCATGTCCTATGGTCAGCATGTGCTCTGGTACCATCTTGTAGCGACCAGACCTCAAACAGTCTAGTATCTATGCATCAGTGTCATCCCTAGATTGGTAATGCTGACATGCACAGTACTCGAGGATTTATAACAGAGTTCCAATCACAAACTTATTACATCGAATGTCTCAAAAGAGAAGTTCTTACAATCATATGGCTTAGGGCCATCTAAATACGATAACAGTGGAAGGCTTGGAAGATAAAGTGAGTCCATCAACTCCAACGACATAGCTGAGTGAACGACAACGGCCTATGGCACCTTACTCATCGTCTCAAAAGTCTGCAACATGATATGTTGCAGCCTGAAACGGGTCAGCACATCGAATATGCTGGCAATGTAACACATAGAGTAATGAACAGGTAAATGCTATCACTACATGCATATGTGGCCGGTGGAAAGCTCTATGGTTAGTATTTTGCATAAAGCCAATTTTTTCCTACAACAAAGGAATAAATTTTATTTAACTATCATGGTGGTTGTTAAACATTGAGAAGGTTCATCCAACTCAATCCCAATTAAGCAACATCAATTAACCCAATCATATTTATTTAGAGTGATGAGATCGACATGATAATCCAAGAACCAGATACTCTAGATGTCCATAACCGGGGACACAACTAAGCATGATTAGTTTGTACACTCTACAGAGCTTTGCGCACTTTTTCCCACCAGACTCAATCTCCTCCGTTGGATTTCTCGCGCTACATGATGTTTGAGAAATGGATGACTGAGACACAGTCTTTCAGAAGCATTAACTCTTTACTCTGGGTAGACAGTACCACCTACATCCACTACATCTACTAGCCTACCACTCAAAGAGGTCACACAACTTATGCAACTATGCTAGAGCCCATAATGGCTTGCGGCTACACACAGAAGTTTCTAGCATGAATAATCTTATGATCCCTTTAAGCCTGGGTGGCAAACCGTAGGATGATCACACGGGTACTCCGGGATATCCTAGGACAACACTGGATTCTCCAGGTGCCCTGACAACCACTGGGTACTCCAAGGTGCCTCAACCAATCCACCCAGATGTGTATTTAAGTAGCCACCTTAAGTTAACCATTAATTAAAAATACTCACATATGTCATGGATACACTCACCCAATCCACGTCTATGAGCATAGCATAGCAATCCTGAGCATAACATAGAAGTAACTCCCAAAGGTTTGATAATAAAAGGGCAATAGGTTCTACCTCATCATCTACTTCCCAAACCCACATGCTATTCAGATCCTAACCATGCAATGTTTGAGGATTGTATCTAATGCATAAAAACTGGGTAATAACGGGATATGATCAAAGTGTTACTTGCCTTGCTGATGATCTACAAAACCTAGAGACTCGTATTAGCACGCTTCACACTCCGGGTATTCTATCGCAAACAAACAATAACATACATAAGAACTTAAACTAGAAGCACAAGTAAAACTCAAATAAAAGATCTAACCAGAAAGTTCAACTGAAGAACTCCGGTTTGCAAAAAGAATCAACTCAAACGGAGCAACGATACTCAAACTACGAAAGAAACAAGATTCTTTTACTATTCTGGACTAAAGTCAACTTTTACAGTACCAAAATCTTGTTCAAGTTGGTTAAACAGAAAGAGGGCATCGAGACGAAGATCTAGGCGCTTGCTTCATCTGATTTGGTTAAATGAGCGAAAAGAGAAACTACAACGAAGATCAGGGCAGAAATCAGGATCGAAAATAATCGTGGAAAATAAAACAAGACGAGCAGGCCAACGAACGAACGTTCACTATCTGCGACTAACTGACGAACAACGTTCATTAAAACGAATGTTCGGACGAATGTCCGCTAAATACCTAAACCGAAAAAACTAAACCGATCTAATAAAAAAACTAGATCTAGCTTTTTTTAAACCGAACGATTTTTGAAAAAAAAACGGCGGCGGTTACCTCCGGCGAGGTCTGGCGGGGCTAGGCAGGGCGACGGCGGCTCCGGGCGGCGGTGGTGCAGCAGCTGTGGCGGCGGTGGTGTGGCGCAGGTGGTGGGGCGGCTCGGGGTGGCGAGAGGGGCCCGGGGCAGTGGCTTATAAAGCTCCCCCCCTCCCCCGTGGTCTTCGACTTGGGAGAGGGGGCAGCGGACGACGGCGAACACCCGGTCTCCTGCTGGAGTCCAGTGTGGACACGGCGCGCGGAGGTGGCGGCGGAACGGGTCGGCCTGCTCGGCTGGGCTTCGGCCCAGTCGGGCGGGAACATTTTTATTTATTTATTTATTTTTAAAAAAAAATTCCACCGAACAGAAAAAAATCCTAATAAATATAAAGAATTTTCTAAAAAAAATGCCAAAACAAGTTTTCATTGTCTAAATGAAATATTGAGAACAAAGTGAACATTTTTCTGGCCTAAAATGCAATTTTTGAAAACGTGCAATTTTTCTAATTCAAATAAAATAGCAATAAAACTCCAAATAGAAATAAAATTTGATTTTAATATTTTTCCTCCACTATTTCTTTTATTTTGGAGAAGTCATATTATCTCCTCTCTTTTATTCTCATATTTGAAATACTCGGAGACAAAAATGATTAAAACCAAAATGATCCTCTTTTCAATATTTGACGAAAGTTCAAATATGAAAATAAACGAGATCCCCAACTCTCTCCGTGGGTCCTTGAGTTGCTTAGAATTTCTAGGATCAACCAAAACGCAACAAAATATGATATGCATATGATGACCTATGTATAACATTCCAAATTGAAAATTTGGGATGTTACAGAAACGAGCATCGCTCGTCCCTGACCGCCACTCATAAGGAAGACAATCAATAAATAAATCATGCTCCAACTTCATCACATGACGGTTCACCATAGGTGCATGCTACGGGAATCACAAACTTTAACACAAGTATCTCTCAAATTCACAACTACTCTACTAACATGACTTTAATATCACCATATTCATATCTCAAAACAATCATAAAGAATCAAACTTCTCATAGTATTCAATGCACTTTATATGAAACTTTTTATTATACCCATCTTGGATGCCCATCATATTAGGACTAATGTTATAACCAAAGAAATTACCATGCTGTTCTAAAAGACTCTCAAAATAATATAAGTGAAGCATGAGAAAGCAACAATTTCTATAAAATAAAACCACCGCCGTGCTCTAAAATATATAAGTGAAGCACTAGAGCAATATTGTCTAGCTCAAAATATATAACTGAAGCACATAAAGTATTCTAATAAATTCCAATTCATGTGTGTCTCTCCCAAAAGGTGTTTACAGTAAGTAAGATTGTGGTAAACTAAAAATCAAAGGCTCAAATCATACAAGATGCTCAAAGCAAAACACATATCATGTGGTGAATAGAAATATAGCCTCAAGTAAAGTTACCGATAGACAAAGACGAAAGAGGGGATGCCTTCCGGGGCATCCCCAAGCTTAGGCTTTTGGTTGTCCTTGAATTTTACCTTGGGGAGCCTTGGGCATCCCCAAGCTTAGGCTCTTTCCTCTCCTTATTCCAAAATCCATCAAATCTTTACCCAAAAACTTGAAAACTTCACAACACAAAACTTCGACAGAAAATCTCATGAGCTCTGTTAGTATAAGAAAATAAACCACCACTTTAAGGTACTGTAATGAACTCATTATTTATTTATATTGGCGTTAAACCTACTGTATTACAGCTTCTCTATGGTTCATACCCCCCGATACTACTCATAGATTCATCAACAACACAGGAAAAACAGAATCTATCAAAAACAGAACAGTCTGTAGCAATCTGTATCTTTCAAATACTTATGTAAATCTAAAAATTCTGAAATAAATTGGTGGACTTGAGGAATTTGTCTATTAATCATCTTCAAAAATAATCAACTTAAAAGCACTCTCCTGTCAAAAAGGACAGCTATTCTCGTCAGCGCAGAAGTTTCTATTTTTTTACAGCAAGATCGCAAAGACTTCACCCAAGTCTTCCCAAAGGTTCTACTTGGCACAAACACTAATTAAAACATAAAACCACATCTAAAAAGAGGCTAGATGAATTATTTATTACGAAATAGGAGCAAAAGGTAAAGAACAAAAATAAAATTGGGTTGCCTCCCAACAAGCGCTATCGTTTAACGCCCCTTGCTAGGCATAAAATATGAATAGATCTAGGTATTGTCATCTTTGGTGTGCAATCCATAAGTGGCTCTCATAATAAATTCATAAGGCAATTTAATTTTTTTCCTAGGAAAGTTTGCCATGCCCTTCCTTAACAGAAATTGGAATCTAATATTTCCTTCTTTCATATCAATAATTGCACCAATCGTTCTAAGGAAAGGTCTACCAAGAATAATAGGACATGTAGGATTGCAATCTATAACATCATTAATCCTTCCCGTAGGTTTATTAATGGTGGAATCCGCAAGGTGCAAATTTAAAGAACAATCATCAAATTCACGAAAACCTAGCAGATCACACAAAGTTTTTGTAATCGTGGAAACACTACCAACCAAATCACATAAAGCATAACATTCATAATCTTTAATCTTAATCTTAATAGTAGGTTCCCACTCATCATAAAGTTTTCTAGGGATAGAAACTTCTAGGTCAAGCTTCTCTTCAAAAGATTTCGTCTAAGCATCAACAATATGTTTAGTAAAAGCTTTATTTTGATTATAAGCATGAGGAGAATTTAACATGGATTGCAACAAGGAAAAACAATCTATCAAAGAGAAATTATCATAATTAAATTCCTTGAAATCCAAAATAGTGGGTTCATTACTACTTAAATTTTTGACCTATTCAATCCCACTTTTATCAATTTTGGCAACTAGATCTAAAAACTCCGAATCAGTGGGACACCTTTTAACTAAAGTTGACTCTTCTCCAGTCCCATCTTTATCAAGATTCATATTGGAAAACAAAGATTTAATAGGAGTCACATCAATCACTTTTAGATATTCATCATTATTATCATGAAAAGTAGAAGAACATGAGTTCACAAACCAATCTTTTTTAGCATACATCCTAGCGGTTCTTTATTTGCATTCATCAATGGAAATTCTCATGGCTTTGAGAGACTCATTGATATCATGCTTAGGTGGAATAGACATAAGTTTCAAAGAATCTACATCAAGAGAAATTCTATCCATGTTCCTACCCAACTAATCAATCTTAAGCAATTTTTCTTCAATCGAAGCATTGAAATTCTTTTGCGAATTCATAAATTCTTTAACACTATTCTCAAAATCAGAGGGCATCTTATTAAAATTTCCATAAGTGATGTTGTAGGAATTGCCATAATTATTAGAGGAATTACTAGGAAACGACCTAGAATTAAAATTGCCTCTATACGCGTTGTTACCAAAATTGTTCCTACCAACAAAATTCACATCCATAGATTCATTATTATTCTCAATCAAAGTGGACAAAGGCATATCACTAGGATCAGAAGAAACACTTTTATTAGCAAACAATTTCATAAGTTCATCCATCTTTCCACTCAAAACATTAATTTATTCAAGCGCATGAACTTTTTTACTAGTGGATCTTTCGGTGTGACATTGAGAATAGTTAACCATAATATTGTCTAGGAGTTTAGTAGCTTCTCCTAAAGTGATTTCCATAAAAGTGCCTCCCGCGGCCGAATCTAAAAGATTTCTAGAACGAAAATTCAATCCAGCATAATTTTTTTGTATAATCATCCACAAATTCAAACCATGTGTAGGGCAATTGCGTATCATTAATTCCATCATATCCCAAGCTTGTGCAACATGCTCATGATCAAGTTGCTTAAAATTCATAATATTGTTCCTAAGAGAAAAGATCTTAGCGGGAGGAAAATACTTAGAGATAAAAGCATCTTTGCGCTTATTCCATGAATCAATACTATTTTTAGGCAAAGAAGAGAACCAAGTTTTAGCATGATATCTAAGCGAAAACGGAAATAGCTTCAATTTAACAATATCATTATCCACATCTTTCTTCTTTTGCATATCACACAAATCAACGAAGTTGTTTAGATGGGTTGCTGCATCTTCACTAGGAAGGCCAGAAATTTGATCTTTCATAACAAGATTCAACAAAACGGTATTAATTTCACAAGATTCAGCATCGGTAGTAGGAGCAATCAGAGTGCTAATAAAATCATTGTTGTTGGTATTGGAAAAGTCACACAGTTTAGTATTATCTTGAGCCATCATGACAAACAATCAGTCCAACACACAAGCACACAAGAAGCAAACGAAAAGAAGCAAACGGGAGAGGGGCGAAGAAAAGGCAAAGGTTTTCGAAAATCGTTTTAGAAGTGGGGGAGAGGAAAACGAGAGGCGAATGGCAAATAAAGTAATGCGAGGGAGAAGAGTTTATGATGGGTACTTGGTATGGTCTTGACTTGGTGTAGATCTCCCCGGAAACAGCGCCAAAAATCCTTCTTGCTAGCTCTTGAGCTTGCATTGGTTTTTCCCTTGAAGAGGAAATGGTGATGCAGCAAAGTAGCTTAAGTATTTCCCTCAGTGTTGAGAACCAAGGTATCAATCCAGTAGGACACGACGCACAAGTCACCTAGTACCCACACAAACAATCAAGAACCTTGCAACCAACGCGATAAAGGGGTTGTTAGTCCCTTCATGGTCACTCGCAAAAGTGAGAACTAATAGATATAGTAAACTAAATAGTTTTGATATTTTTGTTTCATAGATTGGAAAGTAAAGATTGAAAAATAGTAAACGAGATTTGAAGAGATGTGATATAATGGAAAAGATATGCAATATAATGGAAAAGAGAACCGGGGGCCATAGGTTTCACTAGTGGCTTCTCTCAAGATAGCATGTATTACGGTGGGTGAACAAATTACTACCGAGCAATTGATAGAAAAGCACATAATTATGAAGACATCTAAGGCAATGATCATGAACATAGGCATCACGTGTGTGTCAAGTAGACCGAAATGATTCTACATCTAGTACAATTACTCCACACATCGACCGCTATCCAGCATGCATCTAGAGTATTACGTTCATAAGAACGGAGTAACGCATTAAGCAAGATGACATGATGTAGAGGGATAAACTCAAGCAATATGATATAAACCCCATCTTTTTATCCTCGATGGCAACAATACAATACGTGCCTTGCTGCCCCTACTTTCACTGGGAAAGGACACCGCAAGATTGAACCCAAAGCTAAGCACTTCTCCCATGGCAAGAAAGATCAATCTAGTAGGCCAAACTAAACCAATAATTCGAAGAGACTTGCAAAGATATCAAATCATGCATATAAGAATTCAGAGAAGAACCAAATAATATTCATAGATAATCTTGTTCATAAATCCATAATTCATCAGATCTCAGCAAACACACCGCAAAAGAGTATTACATCGAATAGATCTCCAAGAACATCGACGAGAACTTTGTATTGAGAATCAAAGAGAGAAGAACTAGCTAACAACTATGGACCCGAAGGTCTGTGGTAAACTACCCACGCTTCATCGAAGAGGCAATGGTGTTGATGTAGAAGCCCTCCGTGATTGATTCCCCCTCTGGCAGATCGCTGGAAAAGGCCCCAACATGGAATCTCACGGGTACAAAAGGTTTCAGCAGTGGAAAATTGTTTTTGTGGATCCCCCTGATGTTTCTAGGGTATAAGAGTATATATAGGCGAAAGAAGTACGTAGGTGGAACTACAAGGGTCCAACAAGGGTGGGGGCGTGCCTACCCACTGGGCGCGCCCTCCTGCATCGTGGACACCTCGTGGCGTTTCTGACTTCAACTCCAATTCTTCTGGTTTGCTTTTGGTCCAAGAAAGATCATCGCGAAGGTTTCATTCCGTTCGGACTCTGTTTGGTATTCCTTTTCTGCAAAACTCTAAAATAGGCAAAAAAACAGAAACTAGCACTGGGCCTCCTGTTAATATGTTAGTCCCAAAAATAATATAAAAGAGCATATTAAACCTATTGAACATCCAAAATAGATAATATAATAGCATGAAACAATCAAAAATTACAGATACGTTGTAGACGTATCAACTACCCATGTGCCACGCCAGTGCCCCTGTCACCCTCATCAACACAGTAGATTGGGCTCCATGAGGCTTGCCTCCCGATCTCGAAAATATCTAATACCTCGCAATCTCGAAATATCTACCACCTGAAAGGTTTTTATGTTTGATAGCACATGATTATTATGTCTGGACCATGTGCGATGTCTGTTACTCCCACTCTGCTTCAATCCCTTGATTCAAATTTTCAGTAGCCCCAGCACTTTACTCCCACCTCTACATCCCTCGCAATCTAAAAAATATTTGCACGCCCCTGATTCAAATTTTCCTTACCCTCGGCATGTTACTCCGGCCTCTGCATCCCTCGCAATCACAAAAATATCTGCTCGCCCTTGATCCAAAATTTTAGTAGGCCTGACATTTTACTCCCGCCTCTGCATCCCTCGCAATCTCAAAAATATCTACTCGCCCTTGATCCAAATTTTCAGTATCCCAACATTTTACTCCCTCCTAGTAAAAAATTTAGTTGCCGCGGTATTTCCTCAAACACCACCTTGGCCCCCCTCCACAACCCCGCAAACCTCCGCTCACACAGACACACACAACCCCTCCCTCGCTCGAAGCCATTGGTAGGTTGTCGCCATCACCGCCATCGCCATCCTCAACCACTGCCTGTGTACTGGGGAGCTCGACACTACTAGGAAAAGGCCTATAGATAATATGGACATTAATGGCGCACCACACATGTGGTGCGCCACTGCTATATAGCAGTGGTGCACCATGTGTTGGTACGTCATTAGTGTCCAAATACTAATGGCGCACCACATCCACGGTGCACCACCACTAACAATTTTTTTATTTTTTTTCAAAACTAGTAATGGCACACCAGGGCATAGTGCGTCATTACTAGTTTAACTAGTAATGGCACACCACACCCTCGGTGCGCCACTACTAACAATTTTGTTTTTCAAAACTAGTAATGGCGCATCAGGGGATAGTGCGCCATTGCTTGTTTTAACTAGTAATGGTGCACCACACCCTCGGTGCGCCACTACTATTTTTTTTAAAACTAGTAATGGCGCACCGTGGGTAACTAGTAATGGCGCACCACACCCACGGTGCGCCATTACTAACTTTGCCCAAAAATTCCACCGAATGCACCCCCCTGTGGACTGCCTTTTTAGTTTTAAAAAAATAAAAGAAAATGATGGAAATGTGACAAAAAATAAAAAAATAAGTTTCCCATGAGATATGTGGTCTAGTTGTTGGGAAAATTTTGCAAATACGAATTTCGACTTTATTTGCAAAATCTCTCTGGAATTTGTAAAATGGGCATAACTTTTGCATCGAACTCGGATTAAAAAGTTTTTTATATGAAAAATCATCTACTCAAAAAGTTACATCCGAATTCAACCAGGGGAACCCCGTTGAAGATTTTTAGAATCCCCAAAAACCTAAGAGAAAAAGAGATATAGGGCTTTTAAGATCTAGAGGGGGGAAAATGGAAAAAAATTCAAACTTAGTAGTGGCGCACCATTTGCTAGGTGCGCCACTAGTAACAGAAAAAAATTAGTTTCGATTTTTTTTTGAAAAAATGTTCAAAATATGATACGTAATATGAACGGAAGTTTGAAATATTTTTTCAAAAGTTCATCACACTCATGAACATGAACAAAGTCCTAGACATCAACAAGGTTTAATAGGATTGATGTGCTAGATATATCAACAAGTGCATGTTATGTGAGCTGGTGCTGGGGTTGGATAGAACTCTGAAGTTAAGCGTGATTGGGCTAGAGTAGTGTGAGGATGGGTGACCTTTCAGGAAGTTTGACCATGGAGTGCGATTTGACTTGAGATTAAGCATATTGAGCCGAGATTAAGCCATAGTGACCCGAGATTAAGAAAAAAATGAAAAAAAATGAAAAAAAATTGTTAGTAATGGCGCACTTCTATGTGGTGCGCAATTACTAACTCAGATAGTAATGGCGCACCACTTGACATACTAATGGCGCACTCCCTGGTGCGCCACTATTGTCTGGTATACCTGGTGCGCCATTAGTATTAATTACCAATGGCGTGATGCTAGTGGCGCACCTGTAGTGGGCCATTAATGACCAAAACAGGTGCGCCACTAGCAAGCCTTTTCCTAGTAGTGCAAGGAGCCAATGGCCCAAAAGAGGTTTATCGCGGCCTCTTCGCCCAACGTCGGCGAGGTGGCCACCGAGGTGTCCCCATCTTCCTTCATGGGCTCTTTATCGAGCCGTTGTTGCCGGTCGCCCTTTCCACCCGTCGTGGCGGCCCTACACCGATTTGAGGGCTTCCTCGTCCTTCCTCAGGCCCGGCCACCAATGAGGTCCTAACTCAAGGTCCGGCAGCGGCGGTGGGGGACGTGGCTCACCAAGATTATGGATCGGGAGACCTACACCCGCCAGTGGCTCGGTAGCTTCCATATGGCCGAGCTCGTGACCATTGAGTACGACCGCTGGCAGGTCCGCTACCACGGCGTTACGGCTAGGCTCACTTTCCCCTTTGGCACACGTCTGGTCGACCTCGTCCCACCGGAGCGAGGGATGGTGAGCTCGGTTATGGTGCGAGAGGACCGTGAGGCGAGGGAGTGCATCGAGGCCGAGGCCGCCGATGAAGCCTACATGCAAGAGCTCCAATGGCACCACTCGGATCTCGTGGTGGCGGAGTGGATGATCTTTGCCGGCACAGAGGGCTTCAAGGTTATCATGCTCTCATCCTATGACGAGGTCAAAGCCAGCAAGGACGGCGGCGCGGAGGGCATCAAGGTGGGCTGCGAGGACGAGGAGATCGATGACGACGAGTGGAGGAGTGTCTTCCCCAATGACCCCGACAACGACACCAGCCCGGACCCGGCTCACGGCACACTGTACCTGACGAGGAAGGATTGGCTCGACCTCCACTTCGACCGAACGTTGTTTACTTAGTTTAAATTTATGTTTTATGTTGGGTTATGCAAAACTATCTATGTTGATGTTTGAATGTATGCTACTTTCGGTTGAACTTGCTTTGAACTTGATCAAATTCATGTTTACAATGTTAAGTTTAGGGGATCGACTTGAAATGGCCAAAAGTTGCTGGAGTATATATAAACACTATGGGAATTGTGTTTTCGTACGAGTTTGGTGCGGATATTTTTGTTATTTCAAACGAATTTGAAATCGGTCGTGTTCTTCATCCGTCCGAGATGCATCCTCCACCATCGACGATTTCTTGTTTTTTTGTAAAGTTTGCTCGCTGATTTGTTTACTTTAGTAAACTTCAAGACTTACTACATCGTCAACTTCAATCAGGAGGGTCCATACAGTTTGATTTCTGGCGATTTGATGTTGGCACTCCCGCGGCTGTTGCACGGGGTGTTTTGCGGTTTTGAAATTTGCGCTCTCGTTCTTTTTCTTGTGGAAAGGGAGTTGCCAGATCATTTACAAGGGGGTGCGGACGTGTCCTAATTAGACGCAGATGATTTTATTCTTCGGACAAAAAAATTTGTTCGTTCATGTTTTCTATATCATCTAATGGTCATTGTACAAGCTGGACTTTTGCGTTGTTCATACCTGAACTTTTGCTTTTCCTTTCTTTTGCAAGTTAATGTAGCAATTCTTTGGTTTTTCTATATCATGTTTTCTTTTTTTCTGTTATTTTTTCATTCTTTCATTGGTTTTGATTTTTTGACTGAGTCCCATGAGCAACCATGGAACTGATTGGCCACTGGATATGCATATATTTTTTATTTTTTCTAGTATGTTTTCATACTTCTAATAGTTTGTTTGACTTCACTTAATAACTATCCTGAACTTCTATATGCTAATTGTTTTTAACATGTTAATTCGAGGTTTTACATAACCCCGGACTTCTATATCATCACTATTTGAACTTCTTATTTTAATTTTGTTTGTTATTTTAATTCCTTATTTTAATCTATCTCCATGGATAGTTTTTTGGATCGTCCAAAGTCCGTAGTAGAAGTTGGATTTTTATTGTACCAAAGATTGAACTTCTAGGTTTCCACATTGCAATGCGGTGCAGCATTGTGCTCTATATTTCTTTGTTTGGCTTTTTTTTATAATTTAATTTGTGAATTGGTTTTGAGTTTGTCTCGTGTGCAACCATGGGATTAGTCCTAAGTATGCACGCATACTTTTTTTTTGAAACATGTTTGCATACTTGGAAGAATGGTAGAACTTCAGTACGTATTTAACCTGAACTTACTAGATTTTTGCTCCTATACAATTTGCATTCTTTTTGACATGTTCATCTAATGTTTTATCAAACCCCCAAACTTCTGTGCATTGATAATTTGAACTTCGTCAATAAATTTTGATAATTTTTTTGGATTCTAATTATTTAATCATTGAAAACCGCATTGCGCCTGTCAACCTAGCGCGCAACAATGCGGTAGCGCGAGGCCGAGCCGGGGGGGAGGGGGGTCGGGACCCTAAACCCTAAACCCTAAACCCCTCCCCTGTGAGACCGAGACAGGAACGAGCCGGAGCAGACGATGATGTGGCGTGCCGCGTCGTCACATGCGGAGGCGAGTCCGTCACATCCGTGACTCCACTATCTATTATAGGGGTGTGGCTCTGGGTTCGTCAGTGGGGGTGGAAACAGAATAACTGCATTGCTCTTGTCAACCTAGCGCGCAGCAATGCGGTAGCGTGAGGCCGAGCCGAGGGGGAGGGATCGGGACCGCCCTAGCCCTCCCACTGGGAGGCCGAGACTCGAACGAGCCGAAGCAGGCGACGACGCAGCGTGCCGCGTCGTCACGTGCGGAGGCGAGTCTGTCACATCAGTGACACCACTATCTATCTTAGGAATGTGGCTTTGGGGTGTGTGTGGTGGGGGAGGAAACAGAATAGCCGCATTGCGCCTGTCAACCTAGCGCGCAACAATGGGGTTGCGCGAGGCCGAGCCGCATGTGTACTTTGTGTGTAGGTGAATTTTCAACTTTATATTGTTTCTAACTTGTGTATTTTAGTTAGCTATGGACTTCATATGTTTTAGTATTTGAACTTCTTCTTCTTTTCTTAGTGTTTATTTATTCATATGTCTTACTTCGCTTGACAGTGTACTTGAACTTCTGTTATTTATTTTTTGTACTTCTTCTTTGTTTCTAATTGCTTATTTTGTGTATGTATTTTACTTCCCTTGGAAGTGTACTTGACCTTCTCTTTGCCATCAATTTTTGGTTATAAAGGCTACTAGCAGATTGTTATTTTGATCTTATCTTCTTAAACAGATGCATTAATTTTTTGAGCAGATGTATTTACTTTTTAGTGGCTGATGGGTAAAACTGTAATTACTCAGGCGCTCCAACACGCACTAGATAGATCCATTTACTTACCATCTCGCATGACACACCTGTCAGAATCCCCTCCCCTCTCGCACTTGCTCTCTTCTCCTTCTCTGTCGCTCCGCTCTCATCCTCCAACCTCCCCTAATTTCTCTGCCGCTGTCTCCTGTAGTCGTGGGTGTAGTAATTGGCGCACGCGCTGCTCCTATTTCTTCCCCACGTCGTGCTCTCCCTCGCCCAGCCCACTCTCTTCTCCTCTGAAGTGAAGTTGCAACTATTTGTGGCGGTTCCAAGGTGGGCGTGGCGTCATGGGGGTGGAACAACGGCCGCGGATTCGCCCGTGCGGGGGTCGTTTGGAGAGGTACTAATGGTTCCTCTCCCTAATGCTTGCTCTTAGTTTTCTCCAGATCTGTTGCGGCCTCTTTATTTCTTCTTTGTGCTCTCGCATCGGCTCCTACCCTTTCTTCTGATTGTTCGGTGGGAGATTAGGTAGGGTTCTTGTGCGTGTGGTTGGTGGATTCCATTCCCCCGTGGTCAGATTTATCTGTGAGATGCTTGTGTGTGCTATTTTAACCTTCAGACTTGTGTCGATTTAATTTCTCCTTTTGGTGATTTCACTAGTGAGATGCACGTAAGAAGGGTGTGGTGTTATGGTGGATGCTTGATTTCATGTATCTAAATGCAATAGTTCTATTGATTTCGTAGTCTAGATTGTGTCTATCACATGCTATGTTTAGTTTACGAATACTTTTTTGCTGTGCTTGGCTAGATGTGCTACTTTTCATCATTCATAATTGTTGATGTGTTTTAGTTGTTTCATCCTAGGTTTTGATTTAGTTGCTTTTTTGTATTGGTGTATGATTTTCTACTTGCTAATTATATGTAATTTCTCCC
This sequence comes from Triticum aestivum, assembly GCF_018294505.1. Lineage (NCBI taxonomy): Eukaryota > Viridiplantae > Streptophyta > Magnoliopsida > Poales > Poaceae > Triticum > Triticum aestivum. The sequence goes on along the minus strand of NC_057804.1, from coordinate 292,215,010 downwards.
TTGTTTTTTGTAGGTTGATCTAGGGTTTGGAGTACCATTCATCAAGGTAGTTGTGTTGTCATGGCTTCAAAACCTTTTCTAGGTATTTTAATATATATGTATCTTGTATTTTAAATATCAATTTTATTTTATATGTTTGCCCATATCTTCACTTGGTTGTCTTGTTGGACTGCCCATTCTTAAAAGTGTGAACTTCTAACATAGGTGATGCCTATGCATTTTACCCTTAGTTTAAGTTAGTAGAGTGTTGATAAATTATTTTTTGATGAATTGTTGGTGAACTATGTCATGTGTCCTTGGACTTTCCTAATGGTTCATATTTATAGTGCATATCTTTGTATTTTTTGTGATCATTTTTAAGTTATTGATAATTTGTTTTGGCTGTGAAGTAGTATTTCTGCTCATGCTACATCTTTTGTATGTACTACTTGCTTGAGTCACATAATTGAACTTCTTTTTTTAATTATTGTTGTTTATAATGAAATTTGGTCGAACTTCTGTTCTACGCATTTTTTTACTGCTTTGTTATATATTGTTGAACTTCTGGACATTCTTTTGTATGTAGTACTCCCTCTGGTGCAGATTGTTCTATTTTAGTATGTAAATTGTAGATTGTTATTTGTTTTACTTCTTTGTTAGGTATTGTTGAACTTCTGGATATTGTACATTCATGTATAAGTAGAACTTCCATTGGTGTAGGTTTGTTGATTAGAGCTCAACTGTCTTTTTACTTTAATTTTTTGTAGTTGGTGATGAATATAATAGTTCTGAAAAAATGCCTGTGATCAAGATTGAGCTTCAAAAGTTAATACTGATGCTCCAGGATCTGATGCGGCTAAACCACCTATTGTTCCTTTGACTATGATTGCTAAGGTTGCTTTGAGCCTTCAGGAAAATTAAGCCTCGTGGATCCGGCGTTTGCAGCTCTTGCTTCACCCAGTATGTGCAACTCCTTTTCTTAGTTTAATTCTCGAGCCGTGTTTTTTCAACTTGTTCTTATCGTGTCTTTTTGTATTTGTTCCTGACTATTTTCCTTTTTGCTATGTTTTTGGTGTTCTTGCAGATGTATCTACAGAGGAAGGAGCTGTGAACACCATCAATGATGTACTATCTGAGTTGGGTGTGGCAGAAAACACTGTTGCGGCCGAGCAGGGGGCTCCATCAGTTGAAGGTTGTGATTCTGTTTTGGAGCCTTTGTGCTCTCTTATGATGTCAGAGATGCAGTCCTAGTCTGTTGATGGCACTGAAACTGTCACGCAACATGAGCATGTGGCCCTTCAGATCCTTCTAGAGGATCAATACAAGAGGAAGAAGCAAGAAAATTTTGACAAGAAGATGGCGGCCCGCCTTCAGAATGGTTCCGATGTTCCTGAATCTGGTGATGTTGGTAATCTCACAGTTGAGCATGGCTTTGTTGCTGAAGGAGATGTGCCGTGTTCCACTGATGGCATTGTTGTCCCTGTGAAGAAGAAAATTAAGAAGACCGCGGCGAGATATCATTTAGTTTGTGAATTTACTCCTCGGAGGAGTCCACGTGTTTCAAAGGCTGTAGAACTTGGTGAAGTTGAGGGCCAAGCCCACAGTAGTACGTCACGTCGTAGTCCTCGTGTGCTTGCAATGTGGCGCCTACACCTTCTCAACTTGGTGGTGGTGCATCTGGTAAGGGCAACAAATGCGGCATTAAGCCCAAGGCTGCACCGGCAAAGGTTAACAAGGGTTGCAGAAGCGTTCTCGTGTTAATCCAGAGGACCAGGATGATGCTGATTTCAATGTTGATGACGAGGACGACGATGATGATGCTACTGCTGCTGATCAGGTATGAATCTCTCATGTTTACTGTTTTTTGAGAACATTTTGTAGATTTGTTGTTATATTTGTGTATGTAGTACTACCTTGGTGTGCATAGCTAACCTTCTGTTATATATAGACATAAATAAATTAGCTGGACTGCTTGGTTTGTATGGTATTACTGCTTTTGTTTACATAGCTACACTTCTGAATATATTAATGAATAAATTAGCCAAACTTCTTGGTATACATGGTTTTAATGCCTTGGTGTACATAGTTCAACTTTTGCTCTGTAAATTTACATTTAGAAAGCATTATAACTTCTGGTCATACATGGTTGTACTGCCTATGTAGACATAGTTGAACTTCTGAACTATACACTGCTAACATTTAGAAACCAGATGTTCTTCTTGTTTTTAATGGTTGAACTTCTGCTATACACATTTTGTGGTCCATGCTCTATCTGCTTATGTAGTTTTTACAATTCAGCATTAGTGAACTTGTGGTGTAGTGTGTTTATCTCATTGTTCTGCCTTTTTTCTCTGGCATTGCATTTTTTGCAGTATCAGCTTGTGGCGTGATTTGAGATGAGGAAGAGAGGAGGAAAAGCAGTCAAAGAAGCTGATGAAGGAGGAGATGATGCGAAACGTTTTAACAAGACGGTTCTCTACTCATTGAAAGAGATTAAGTTGTGTGCAAAATTGCTACAACTTAGGCACAAGGCGAGGGTTATCAAGGCTGGTTTTGGTTGTGTGTTTGACTTGAAGGTTGATTCCAACATTTCTCGTCCTTTGATGGGCCACCTCTACACAAGGATTGACCCTTCAAATATGATTTTGGACATGGGTGAGGCGAACAAGGTTTTGCATATTACAAATGATGTTGTTCACCATCTTTTTGGATTCCCTAAAGGTGATCGTACCCCTCCTAGGCCCTCGGAGAATGGGTTTAATAATGCGGTTATGAGGTTGAAGGCCAAACTTGGCTACAAGAGGAGTGATGACATCAATACAAAGGATCTGCGGAACATCCTTGGGGAACCTGTGAAGGATGAGATGAAGGATGATCTGGCTCTGCAGGTGTTTTACCTGATTCTTTTCATGAAGGTCATTATTCCTGGTACGTTTACACAAGTGTCCAGGGAGGCAGCAATGGTTGAAAATCTCGTCTTTGAAGATATGGCAAACATGGACTATTGCCAATTGGTTGTTGATGATATTCGAAGGGCTGTGACTAGGTATTAGTTAGGGATCAGTAGAGGAAAAGCTATCATAGGTTGTGGCATCGCACTACTTCTTATGTATCCGGACTGCCTTATCATTGGAAAGAAGCCTAATGCTGACTTGAGAACTCCTCGCATCAATTTCATGGATCGGGCCAAAGCTATGTCAGCTTGCTGCTACTGACTTGGTTAAGAAGGGTCATGATGACCCATCCAACTGGATGTTTGGGAAACTGCCTGTGAGTGTTTCTATGCATCATTCTTTCCTGTGTAGTTTAACTTGAACTTCTGATACTTTCTTCAATATATTGTTCCATGTTCCTTCATTTGTTCTTTGAAGTGTTGTATTTTGTTTTGTGTGCAGTGGAAGACAATAGGCTGAGGTTGTGTTCTTTAGGCATATCGAATGTCCTGTTCTTACTATGCCTCATGCCACCGGGCTAGGGAGTGGAACTTCCCCAAGATTTGAGTTCTCCCGGGATGTCAATACTGGTGCTCCTCCTGTAGATCCAGGAGGTTCTTATGCTCGTGTGAGTGCTACAGGTGGCGTGTCTTGTGAGGGTTTGTTTGATGCTGCCAATATTTCCCTTGCTAGGATTGATGGTCTTCTGGTAACTGTTTGTGGGGAGATGCCCCGTGTTTCGACAACTGTTGAGTATCTTCATCGCGTCGACGGGATTCTTCCTCCTGGCCGTGGTTTTGATGTTGAGGCTTCGAAGGAGGTTTTGTCAATTGAAGGTAGATTTCTTGCTGAGCTTCGACAGAGCACTTCCCACCTCCGTACTAGCTTTGGGCTGTTCAAGGAAATGCAGGATGCTCATTGCAAGCCTTTTGAAGAGGATGCTAGTGTTGTTGTCAGATAGATTTAGAGGCAAGATTCTGTTCATTTGGGTCGTGAAGGAGACCATAAGGAACATACCAAAGAGGTTTGTTTTATGTTGGCTTTTGATAGTTCTTTGCATTAATGTTCATTGTTAGCTTTCAGTTATTACTGTTTTTTGTCATAGGTTACTCTTCTTGATTTCATGTGTTCTAAACTTCTTCTTTTTAGTTTTAGTCTTTTGTAGGTGATCTTCTATGTTTACAGTATCTGAACTTCAAGGTTCACAATACCTGAACTTGTAAGGTTTCCATAACTAGCCCTTTTGTTCCCTTTTGTATGATAGTAGTTTGATACGTGACCTTCTATGTTTACTGTCTTTGGACATTCTCCATGTGTCAGTGGTTATAGCTGACCTTCTTTAATTATGTAATGCGAACTTCTCCTAATTAGACATTGTGTTCTATATGATTTTTTGTAGGTTGTTGATGATGGTGCTAGGGTTGAAGAGGATGTCTTACCTGAAAGTGCATCTGTCCCTGTGCATGAATCTGCTCCTACAAGTGATGTATTTGTTGATGAGGTTCATGACAGTGATCATAAAGTACCATTTTTCTTGTCCATTTGTTTCATTTTTTATTCTACTTCTTGTACATTTTATCACTATGTGCCCATTTTTAATGACTTTTTCTTCTTGATGAAGACTGATGATGCTAGTGTTCCTTCAGAGAAGGTTGCAGACAAGGTTGTATCAGGCACCGGCTGCTCCGATGGGCTGGACGGAACTGAACCTCAATCATCCATTGGTGCTAGGGTTTCTGATGGTGAGCAGGGCAAGGCAGCTAGAGATATCATCTTAGGGAAACATCCCAACAAGGCCGCCGTTGGGACTGGTAGTGCTGCTGCAGTCCCGCAGAAGTCTACTACAGTAGAACCAACAATTGATGTTGATGCTGGTTCTCTAGCTCTTCCTACTGCAGCACAACCAACATTTTTTGTTGTTTCAGATTCTCCAACTGCTCCAACTGCTCTAGCTGCTACTGGTGTCCTTGCCGATGACACTGCAATGTCTACTAGAGATGACGATGAAGACACTAAAAGTGATAGCTTGGGAAGGAGAATGATCATTCCAGTGCTGCAATTGGTCTAGACAAGAATGCATAAAGAGAGGAGCATGCTTCTCTCTTCATTCCCCATCCCCATTCCGTTTGTTGTTGGTCTTAGTCCATGATATCTCTATGTACTTCATGTGTGGTCCAGGTTGAACTTCTGGTTTGTGCTTTGTCATGTGCTTTGTAAATAAAGTGAAGTGAAGCTGTTTTTATGTGAGGGATGGTTTGTAATGCATGGGTTGTGATGTTTATAAACCTTTGGTTTTATCTTTTGGTGTAGTAGCAGAGATGTGCTTGTGTTTGTTTGTTGCTCCTGTCGTGATCTATGTGTTTGTATGTTGCTCTTAATTTATATTCTTTTTGCTGAGCATATAGTGAACTTTCTCTCGTCCGAAAGAAGGTTGATGACTTTTATTTTAGTGTAACTAGGCTTAAGAATGATCGTTTAAAAAGATGAGTGCAGCTGGTCAGAATTTATATCCATCTAACTTATGAAATTCCTACGGTTTTATACCTAAACTTCTTTACTTTTTGTTGTTGAACTTGTTTGCTTTCTGGTGCTGAACATCTTACATTTTGTACTATCTGTTTGTGATGTAGCTAAACTTTTGTGCTTTTATATGCGATGAACTTCTTGAGTTCCTGATGTTGAACTTCCTTTACTTTCTATTGCTTGTTTTAGATCAAAGGTTATGTTGCAAAACAATGAGTGTGAAGCTACTTTTGAACATGTCACAATATCTTTTTCTCCTCGCGGAATGCTTCGATCTAATGTAGCTGAGGCTGCATTGTATTGTCTACGTGCCAAATACCAGGGATTAGTTAAACTCATCCTGTCGTATTTGGTTTGTGTAAGTCTATCCTATAGAAATTTTTTTCTTTTTTGTTCTTTACCATGTAAGTTAAAACTTGTTGGTCTGATTGTATTTCATATGTTGCTGCTATCTGCAATATATTAGGACAAGATTTTTCAGAGGACAGTTCGATTCTCGTGTGACGAACTACTTCTTGGCGACTGATCTAGATAGCATGGATGTACATGATTCAATAAGCAATATTTTGTTCTTTGTCTCTATATTTGTTTCCACTATGATCAACTCTGTTTATATTGTTTTATTTTCTTGTACCATTAATATTAATTTTCAGTTTTTCATGATTTGTGTGTTTATCTTACGTCAGGTTGTTTTCCCCACTTTTGACAGCCTGAAATTCCTGCTCACTTGGGAGGTGTTGGTTATTGGGTTTCCATCTTTCTTGACCTAAAGAATTCAAGGTTCCAGCTACTCGACTCCTACTATAGACCAAATGATGACTGTGCGGTACGCCTGTTTCGTCGGATGACTGATAACATCAAGAAGCTTTGGACTGATGCCAGCAATGATAGGGAGACACCCTTCAGTCCTCTTTCTATTGAGGATTTCCCTTTGGATTGATTAATGTCCCTCAGCAGACTAACAAATATGTGTTCCACTTTTCTCTCCATCACTTCTGCTTAATTGTACTTGTACATAAGATGCAAAGTCTTTTATTCTTTGGCTTTCTTTTGTTTTAACACTGTTATTTTTTTTGTTTTAACATTGTGGATTCTTCATGCTTACGAATGTTAATTCGTTTCAAGAAGGGGTTCTTGCAAACTATTCCCATGAAAATATCTTGGATATCAGGAAGACATGGTTGTACTCAATTGCATCTTCTAACTTTTTTGAGACAAAATTCCATGGTATGTTTGGCTACTATACATGTAAGTCTTGAAACTTGGGCTGCTTACTTGGACTGCATCTTTTATTCTACATGAACTTCATTCTTCTTTTTATTTTGCTTGTGTATTTTGTTTCAGTATTTGTTTCCTTTCATTGCTTACATGGACATCATCATTTCTTCTACTTGAACTTCAGAGATGATACCTTTTTATGCTTTTGTTAGTTGTAGTTGAACGTTTTCCATTTCATCAGTTTTATCTTGAACTGAGCCTTGGGTTGTGCCTGAACTTTATTAGTTTTTAAATGCAACGCATTTTTTAGGCCAACTTGAGTAGTTACCATGTCATCTATATTTGTTGGACTGTACATTGTGTTGTACTTGAACTTCAGTTATATTTAATGGTCTTTCCCCCCCTTTTTGACAGTGGAGCCGTTGGACTTGACTGATTACCACTACTCATTCCTCGGGTTATAGGAATACCATCCTAGGGAGGATCGATGAGTACAACTCCAAGAGAAGATGATAGCTCTTGAACCCTTATTCCGTCCAAGTTGGGGAAGCAGGCTATTGATATTTGTGCTGCTCCAAATACACCTTGCTCCAAAAAGGCTGGTGTAGTCAAAGCAGAGATGATTTTGTCGGATGATGATTTTGAGAAGATTGCTTACCTGAAGAATTGTAAATCTGCTACTGGTACTATTGTTGGGAGAGGTGCGAGGAATGCTGTCATCACCAGGAGGAATCCGGTAGTTGAGACCGGCAACATAACTTCCTTGAAGAGAGCAGCAAGATTGCCTATGAAGTGGCGTTCTCCTCTTCCTCCCCTAAAAAATACAGTTACCCTCATCTATCCGAGGCCCGGAGGTTGAAACAATATGTGCTTAGTGAAGATGGTCTGAAGAAGTATTCTGAGTGAGTATTTTGTGCTTATGTTTTTTGCTACCACACCTGCTACTTTTTGTGAACTTCTGATGTTATAGTATCTGAACTTCTATTCATTCTCTTTATCTTGGAGTTGCGCTTCTAATATTTTTCCCATCCTTTGAATCTTCACCACAAGCTACTGCATGTTTACCGTCCCTGGGAATGTGATTGACCTCACAGGACGTATCCTTTATACTCTTTTCACTCAAGGGTAGCAAATGGAAGGGGACAAAATGGACTTTCTCATAACCTTGTGGAAGGATAAGCCAGAGACCTCTCAGATCTTCTCTTGTGCTGACAGGGTTGTACTAAGTCCCTACTTCATACAGGTTTTTGTTCTTGTCACCATATCTCCCTTTTTTTGCTAGTTTTGTGTAGTGGCATCGGGAGGTGTTTTAATTTTGTCGTGGTTATTTCGTGTTCTAAATCTTTTTTGTTTATGGTCTGTTCTGTAAATGTAGTACTGCTCGGAGTATGATTTTTTTGGTGCATCAGTTCCAAAATTTGATGCAAAAAATCAGCTAAACTCCTCCCAATGTTTGTTCGCGAGGGAGAAGACCTTCTTAACGCAAAGCTTGTTAGGTTTTCATAACTCTTGCTTTATTTTATTTTATGTACATCCTTTTGCTTAGTTTGTCTATAAGTTTTTGTTCATCTCGGTTGTTCCATGCTTATGGTTTATAGTTTATGTTCACCATTTTTTTCAATCTTGGCAGGTTTTTTTGACACTTTTAAAGCCAATTAACAAAATGGTGCACTACAGTGTGTATGTGCTGAATAGATATCATGGGAGAATTGGCATCCAGATTCACTTCCTTACTCTAATGAGGGAATTTCATGAACAAGTTTCCACGGAGATTGACAAAATATCTTAAGTGTTTCTTAGCCTGAACCTCCCATGATATTCTCTGTTTGGTAATACTGGTAATATTTTTTGTCTCTGTTTGGTAATACTGGTTGAAAGTTGTGTGCGTGAACTGACTATCATTTGATAGTTGAACTTCTATTGTCGTTTAGCTGGATTTTATTCAAGTGTCGCTTTATGTATGTGAACTTAACTATATTGGTTAATATGTTTTTGATTTCATCTTATTTTTCATTTCTGGCAGATCAAAAGATTTTTTGGGTTGTTGGAGGAGATGTACGGCAAGGCTGCGTACAAAGCGAGCAAGCACCAAACTGGGTGAATATTGCAAAGGCGCCGACTTTTATTGATGTTCTAAAGCAAGTGAATAGTGATTGTGGTTTCTTCGTCGTGAAGTTCTGCTCTACATATGATGGCGATGAACTTGTTGAAGATTTTGGTGATGTGGAAGTATGTTTTTGGCCTTGTTCTTGTCTCATAATCCTTTCATTTTTCTTGTGTGTTTTTGCGGACACACTCCTGCTGTGGTTTTAGTTATCCATTGCTGTTTTTTTATTCCTCATTCTTGTTTGTTTGCAAGATCCTGTAGATGACTGGAAGGCCGATTTCATGCATACTCTAGTCTTTAGCGAGAAGAATGAAATTGTGCGTGGAGAGCTTCTTGCCGAGATTCAGTCCATGGGCCCATGAATTCTGCTTGTAGAAACATTGGGTTTAGTGTAGATTTGATTTCGTAAAGATTTAGGTTAGATAATGATTGGAATGATTTCGTAAAGATTTGGTTGTAAGAATGGTTTAGTAATTTGTGTATCTATAGCTGCAACATATTATTTATGTTACTGAGGACAAATGTATCTGGTATGAAGAATGATTGGCTTGTGAATTTCAATGTACTACAATGTTTTTAATATTGTAGTGTTGTATGTTTTTTCCCCAGCATATGTACTTGAACTTCTGTGGGGGTTATGGTTGAACTGCTGTTTTTTTGTTGCGCAAAAATCCAGTGTTGTTTAAGTTTTGGCTCCAACATATGGACTTGAACTTCTGCTTGAGATCTGGCTGGGCTACTAGTTTCAGATGGAGATTATTTTTGTGTTGTATAATGTATTATTATTTTTCAAGCCAACCAAGATGTAGCCTTTTTTGCATATAATCTAGATGTGTTTTTTGTGATTTTCCTACTGCAAAGAGTTTTCAACTATAACTTTGTGTAGAAATAGTCTCATACACTCCTTTACGTTTCGTTATCTTTTCTCGGTATTCTACGTGAACTTCTCCATGTATCCAAACAGAACTACATATCTAAATGCGTCTTCTTAGGCTTACTAACCTTAGTTTATACGACAATACTTATTTTCCCAAGCATATTTTTTCCTCCATCGATTAATGAACCAGAACTTCTTTTGTAAGATGACTTGAACTTCATACTTTATATTTTTCATTTTGTTCCTGCTTGCTATTTTACGGAATACATCACCAGCACCTCCTCTCATAATGTACAAGGACTTCTATAGTAAGATTACTTGAACTTCACAATGTATTTTTCATTATGTTCCTACTTGCTCATTCATGCAACACATCGCCAACACCTCCTCTCATAATATACCAAAACTTCTACAGTAAGATTACTTGAATTTCTACTGTATAATTTCTTTGAAACTTCTACAATAGAAGTTCAAGTAAGCTTCCCCTAATATACTGTTCAATAGTGGAATAACATTCTGTACACTGACATGACATAAGTTTGCTTTTGTTTAATCCACCTAGTCTAATTGTTCTTTAGCCTTGCACTCCTCCTAGGCTTTTCTTGTAGTGGTTTTAGTTTGACATGTAACTCTTCCCCTTCCTCTTCATCTTCCTCTTTGTCTTCCTCTTCTTCAATGATGTCGTCATCTATGTCTTCCTTATCCTCCTCTTCATTTTCCACCACTTTCTTGTTGCTAGCTCTAGGTTTTGCTTTCTGTTTCTTTTTTGGCTTTTGGCTTGTCTTTTCAGCATTTGCGCGCTTCGGGCATGTTCTTGCATTGTGTGGTTCATACTCCCTGCATATGCTACAAAGCCTTCTGCTAGCTTTCTGTGGGCGTGGTCCCTTTTTTGTTCTACAACTTTGGGCTGCTGTTTTTGAACTTTGGGTTGCTTGACCTCCTTGGCATCTATTCTTTCTAAGAGTGTTGGACAAGTGAGTTTGTTATGGCCTGCAACCTTTTTGCACACATTACATTGCCTGTGTCCAAGTGGCATTCCATTCTCATCCAGGACGACGACTCTATCTACAGATGGTGCCTTTATTTGAGCTATCTAGTCTCTTTTCTTTGCTGCAAAAAATGTCTTCCTACCGTTTGTTTCAGATTACAGCGGTAGTTTTATTATCTCTTTCTACTGCTACTGCATTAATTTATCGACATCCTGTTTGCATCGGTTGGCTTGAGCAGAGGTATCGAGCATTTCAGCTTCATAATAATGAAGGTCATCGTCAATTTCAACATTCTCTTCAGCCAGCCTTTGGCCAGCATCCGCTTGATTTGCTGAATGTTTTGCATCAAGCTCTTCCATGAGCCTCTTGAGAACATAGAAGGCTCTGTCATATTATTGCTCACATGTCATCGCTTTCTTGTTAACCATCAAATTTACCTGCAGCAGGATGTCTTGCTTGGATAGTCTTGAGCTTCCATCCAATGTAATTGCGTTGTACTCCCTTGTACCAAATTTTGGTTGTGATTTTGCAATATTTGTGTACCATTCGAGGATATACTTGGCTAGAAGTTTTTCAGGCTTTAGGTAGTCCAGTATGTTCATTATGTGAAGGAAGAACATACCTGCATTCTTGTGATGAATGCAGAATACATAGTTTGTGAGCGAGCAATGAGTTTCATGTATTGATACGATACTACTAGCTTAGCTAATTGATGAGTTTGTTTTTCCGCTCACCTTTGTGTGTCCAAAGCTTGCATTTGCACTCATATATTTCATTATCTAGGTCACCTACAACCTAGAATTCATGCTTTGACCATGCAAATCTTTCTTCATCATGGCCAGCCTTGTTGTGGTAGTACACAAGGTACTTAGTGGGCTCTGTTGTAGGCTTTGCACGAAATAGTGTGGCTTTTCTCATCTTAGTTCTCATCTCGCTGTACACGGCTCTCTTGTACTTGATAGCCATGTCTTCCTCGTAGCCCTAAGTTGTTTTTGTCACAAGATTACTCTGCACATGTCAAAAAATAAAATATTAGTCCTGCAGAGTCAGGGGTTTCATTTTTTAAATACCAAGTGCACATGTTCAAGGAAGTCACAAAATGGTTTTTTTTTCTTAATACCATGCTGGTCATTGTTTGCTCGTTCTCCTTCTGCATCTGAGTTTGCATGCAAGAATTTACCTGCCTAACAAACTTGTGTAGGTTCTGGGTCCCCTTGACAAACCCTTTCTTAAGCACGTGATTCATACTTTCACTTCGTCATGTAGAAGTCATTCTAGCACATAAAATGTTCTTATAATATGCTGATATCCATAGTTTCCTATCACTCCACACCTGCATCATCATCTAGTCGTTCTGCAGGTTGTACTTCTGCACGAGTGTAGCCTAGGCCGCAACTCCGTTGGCATTAGCAGCCAGTTTAAGATAGTTGTGAACTCCTCTTTGAATGTTTTATACTTTTTGTACACCAACGCGAGGTATTCCTTGAACTTCTTCAGGATGTGCCAATGGCATAGCTTGTGGACGGTATTTGGGAATGATTGTGGTATAGCTTCTGCCATTAACGGACACTGGTCTGCATGAATGAAAAAAAATAAACTTGCTTCTTGCACTGATGGCGAACTTGTGACGTACAAGTACTTGAACTTCACAGGTAGAAGTAGGACTACCGAGTAGTGTCACAAAAATTTTCTTATAGCAGTGTTGTTGAACTTCTGTGGTACCAGGGCTTGAAGTTCACAGGTAGCAGTGGGACTATCTAATAATGTCACATATATTTTTCTGATAGAAGTGTCATTGAATTTATGTGATACAGGTACTTGAACTTCACATACATAACTACATTTTTCTAAACATGTTACATATAGTTTTTCTTACATAAGTGTGCTTGAAATTCTATGATTCCTATATTTCAACTTCACATCCAGAACTATATTTTTCTAAACATGTGACAAATAATTTTGCTTGTTGTACTGTTTATTGGACTTCTATGCTAACAGTGGTTGAACTTCTTGGTTTACATTATTTTCAGTTAAAACCAGTGTACCCAATATAGACCTAGAGACTGAAAAGATGATGAAACTTGTAGAGTTTATTTTGAACTTACCTGTCAGAATGCAAGTTGGGTGTTTGTTGTTCATGCACCATACAAATGTATCAAACAGCCACTTGAATGACTTTGCATCTTCGTCTCTGATCAAGGCAACAACAAATATTGTTGACTACAAATGTTGGTTTATTCCCACAAACACTCCCAAAGGCATATGAAATATGTTGGTCTTGTAAGTTGTGTCGAATGTTACGCAATCGCCAAAGTCTTGATACGCTCCTCGGCAGCTTGCATTGGACCAGAAAATGTTTTTAATTGATTCATCGATGTCTACTTGTATGTCAATGAAAAACTCATCATTGATTGCCTTCATGTCTTTAAAAAAAGATACAAGTTTCAATACATCATCCAGATCATCTTTCCTTGCATTCATGGCTTTCCTGCAAATTATATGCAAACATGCATTTGTTATTTTTGCTAGCAAGGGTGGTGACTTAGGATGTTATGTACATTGAAGTATGTGCATTTTTCAATAATTACTTGTTTAGTAGGTCTCGCCTGGTCATGCTTAGAACGTAGCTTCCATCTTCATTTTCGAATAGCATGGACATGATTGTTGTATGTTTGGCATCAAGGTACTGCAGGAGCTTTACGTACTCCAAAATAGTGGCATCATAATTCTTGTGTGAGTGCAAGAATACCAGCATGTCATCAGTTTGCATGAGGTGGTGAAAATGATTGTACTCAATTTCCACTACCACACATGTGTTATCCTCCTACACCTTCACCCTCATTCTTGCATTGCAGCCTGTCCTTTGCGATGTTTTGTTTAGCTTCCTGTCAGACTCTATGACAGAAGTTGTGTGTTTCCCTTGCAACACGCAAACAAATTAATTGTGATTGTCATTCCCTCCCGTCTTCCTGATTCCAAAACCAGCGTGTCTCGCGTATCTGATGTAAAATTCCCTTGCTTTCTCTACATTCTGGAATCGCATCTTTAGTCTTGGTTTTAGATAATCCGGGAGATCTGGCATCTGCAGAAAAATAAAAAAATAATCCAAATGGCACGTTAAAATGCAATTTATATACTTGTTATCCTGGAGGGAGCAGAAGAATTGCCGATCGTACAAGAAGCACATGTAAATACTTAAATTTTGTTCACTTACGTGCGTGTATGATTGCAACTCCACCAGAGTCTTCTGTTGGCCCTCTGGCATGGGGCACGGTGGAATTATCATAGAAGGATGCAAGAGTGGATCACAAGGAGGAAGGAGGGCTGAAGATGGCACCTATCTTGTTTACGTCCTTTTTGCTTGTGGTATTGTGGAGGTACTGCGATCCTAGTTTTAGTTTGCTCTTTTGTTGTTTGAAGCAATCCATCTACCTTATGTTCCGTACAATCCTGAGTTGTAGCAGCAACAGCATACATCAGCGATTGTGTGCAGAGCAATATCCTCCGTGTGTGTGTGTTCCTGTTGGATTTGTCATGGGATCATGTTTAGTTGCTTCCCTTTGGCATTAACGAGCCACACCAGGATAACCTCCAGAGTTACACGCAGGACTTGAGCTAACACCCTCCTCCATCGGTGTGCTTGAAAGTCTGCTAGTGGATACAAAGAATCCGCAGGGGATTTCTGACGTCACCCAATTAGGTGGAGGCGCAAAGTGGTGCAGATAGGGCTGTGACCCAACATCTTGGAAGTCTGCATGTGTTTCGGGTGTCATCCAATTTTTGTGTGAAGCAAGTTGGTAATGATGTTGGTGCCTTTCAGGTGTGACCCATTGTAGGGGTGGCGGAACGCGTAAAGGCTTAGGATTGTGTACTTACTGTTGGGTAGTTCTAAGCTTCTTTTTGTGTCTCTCATCTTGCTGGCATAAAAAAAGAATGTGTTAGCACACAAGTTACATCTGCCTCTACATGTGTAACTAGAGTGAGCATTATTCACAGCCTGAACTTGTCATATAAAAGTGTTGTTCACGTACATATTTTTCCCTACGACAGGTATCACACTCTGCAATAAGCTGAGCATATGCCAATAATTGTGTACCTGAATGAGAACTCTTCAAAGAATGAACCTCACATTCTGAATTCTACACTATTTGATTTTTTCTGTACCTGAATTGAGCACTCTACAGATACTGAACTTCTTGTTTGCAAAGGGGAGATACTGTCTACAGTTAAAAAACCTGACCTTCATGAGTTTGCAGCCTGAACTAAGGCTCACACACTACCAGAACTTCACATGGCTGAAGGAAGATAACAGACGGCAGTTAATTCAACGATACCTTGGATAGAAGTTCGGCCAACCTTTTTCCATTGGTAGATGGCCCACCTTGAGAGCAATTTGATGGAGAGTTGGGAGAGGAATCGCATGGGAATCCATGTCTTGCAGAGGGCCCTAAGTTCACCTACATGAAGCAAGAAGGTCAGGTAAGGCAAGATTGAAGGAGTAGGCAAGAAGTGGGAGGAAGTTCATGTACCTGTGGTGCCGCGTTCATTGCTAGATTTGAAGGCGCTGCCGATGCCGCCGAGATGCTCCCTTGGCCGTGACGTTCTCCTTAGCTTGCGCCTTGGCTGTCATTTGCTCTGCTAAGCCGCCGGGAGGTCAGGATGGAACGAGGAGGAGGCTTCCAGAAGTCCATGGCAGCTTCACCGCCTCCAGGCAACGCGGGCTCCCTCGCGCTGGCGTCCGCCGTCGCTCACTCGCCTACGTCGGCGGTCGGCCAGGAGGTGGCTGTCGGTGTACTAGAATAGGGGTACCCTAGTACCCCGAACTTGTGCACGGGTAGTTGCAGCACCCCGCGGCAAAGGCTTGCCGGGCGAACGCCAAGTCCCCCAAGGTTCCCTTGGAGCCTTCCAAGAACAAAGTATTTAAGCTAAGGAGACAAGACCCCGGCAAGAGGAGCTTGCCGGGAAGGCCAACCAAGGCGCTCCAAGGAACTTGCCGCGACGCGCCATGCGCTCCGGCAAGGCAGCAAGCCCCCGGCAAGAGGAGCTTGCCGGGAAGACTAAACAAGGTACCCCGGGGCCCGGTGAGCGACGAGCTTCTGGACCCGGCAAGATAACAACAGCGGCAAGGCGCTTGCCGCGGCAGGCGGCCACTCTGCGCCCATGCTCCAGCACATCCACCAACGTGTCGCTCTGGGGGCCTCTCCGGGCGCGCGTGGCGGGAGGCTGTGCAGCCAGCGGTGCGCAGTGGCATGCGAAGCTGACAAGATCGCCATCATGGCGAACGGTGACACCCCTAACGGTCCTTTTCTGTACTGTTCGGGCGACTCAGATGGGCATTTAATGCCCTTGTCCCCTGCCGTCAGGGTTAGGTAGGGTGCACTATACAAACAACTGTATCAACTACCTCGCTTTTTACGTTTTTACCCTCCTCTGTGCTGCCACTTGTCGGTGACCCCTTTAGCATATAAAAGGAGGCCCATGCGCAACGTAGAGGGGGTTCGGAGGTTCGGACAGCTTTGCTTCGATTCATTCGTAGCCCAGAAAACACATCACTCTCTCGCTCGAGAGCAAGAACACCAGATAATACAACTAGACAAGCAGAAGTAGGAGTGTTATCTCTCCGGAGAGCTCCGAAGCTGGGTAAACCGCTCGTGTGCCTCGCCTCGATCTGCTCTTCGCGCGATCTCCGCCCCCCGCCGAACCGAAAGGGGCCCAGTCCGCCGGTCCCATAGGTGTTCGTGGATCAGTTATCCCCGACATCTTTGGCGCGCCAGGTAGGGGGTGTCGAGATTGTGTGAACCAGATCCGGCATTCACACGAGCTAGATTTTTATTCCCTTCATCAACATGCCATCAAAGAAGAAGACTTCGGCGGCAGCCGCTCCATCCACGTCACTTCCGCCACCGTTGGAGCAAACGAGTGGTGGGATGGACGCCGGCGGAAGAAAGGACGTCGACGAGGAAGCCCATGATGCCGCCAGGTCCAAGAACAAGGCTGCACAAACCTCGGTGACTGTACATGTTCCACGACACTCTCAGGAAGCGCAAGATCAACAGCGTCATGGCACTAGTAGTGCCATACCCATGATAGCCCAAGACCAAGCTGGTGGATCTCGGGGCGCTCAAGACCAGCATGCACGCCAGCGTGCTGGCACGAGCGGGGCACCGTCGCCTGGACGGGATACTGCTCCTTCTAACATAGTTAGAAGTTCGAGCACGTCCTGCTCCTCGCGCCGTCCGCCACTGCCACCCACCACTCCAGCAGAAGCTTTGGCGCGAGCTCAACTTCTCCTAGATTACCCTCCAACGTCGGACAAGATCGACGAATGGAGGGCCACCATTCAGAGTCTCATCGGCTACGCCAACGCCGACACTCCACGGCGGCCGAGCGCGTCGCTGCCGCGGCAGGGTTGCCAGACGCGAGCCGGTGGCGATGAAACGGGCGGAGGTGCAACTACCATGCAATCACCGCCCGGAAGGCCAAGATCACCGACTCGCCGGATCCACATCGACAGTGACTCCACTGCATCGTCGGATCCACGAGCTTGTCGCGATCAGCGCCATGTTCTTCATGATCGACAACAAGAAGATGCTCGAACCCGCATCGAGCGCCGAAGAGAAGCG
Source organism: Triticum aestivum (assembly GCF_018294505.1). NCBI lineage: Eukaryota > Viridiplantae > Streptophyta > Magnoliopsida > Poales > Poaceae > Triticum > Triticum aestivum. The sequence goes on along the minus strand of NC_057804.1, from coordinate 292,197,761 downwards.
CGAAGTCAATCCGACAAGCGCGTTGGGCCCTCTGTTGACATGCATGCGCCACGGGAACCAGGCGATCTGCCGTATGCGGTAGGTTGTCCTGCGTTCACTCATGAGCTGTGGCATGTCCAGTGGCCCAGTACAAAGAACTTCAAGCCAGACGTACCGGAGAAGTACGACGGCAAGACGCATCCGTCAGAGTTCCTCAGCATCTACACTATTGCGGTGCAAGCTGCCGGGGGACGAGATGACAAGATCCTTGCCAACTACTTCCCGCTGGTGCTCAAGCCCAATGTCAGATCCTGGCTCATGCACTTGCCGGACAACTCCATATCCTCTTGGGCTGATCTGTGCCATCAGTTTGTCGGTGCCTTTACAGGCGGACACAAGCCTCATGGCCAGGAGAGTGATCTTCACCTGCTCACCCAGAAGGAAGGAGAGCCCTTGCACAAGTACATTCAGAGATTCAGTAGTGTGCAGCACAACATCCCAGACGTCCACCCTGCCGCAGTGATCAGCGCGTTCCATCAGAACGTGTGGAACCGCAGGATGTGGGAGGAAATGGCGATGTGCAAGATCAGGGACGTCAGTGAGTTATATGCGCTGGCCGACAAGTGTGCGCATGCTGAGGAAGGGAGGAGACTCCCCGGAGAAAATATAGGAGCGGGGGGGGGGGGATCTGACAGTGAAGATGCTGCCCCGACAAGGAAAAACTGGCGGCGGAACAACAGGAGGAGAAAAGGCAAAGAAGTGCTAGTTGTTGAGCAGTCCGACAACGGTGGCGGCGCCAAGGAAGCCAAAGCTGGTGACTCCGGTAAGGAGGTTGCAGCAGAGGCAGCCGTCGCCGACAAGCAGGACGGCACCAACAAGCAGTATTGCAAGATTCACCGCACCAAGGGCCATGATCTTCAGAACTGCAAGAGGGTCGAGCAGCTTGTTGAGCAACAGAAAGCTGAATAAGAGCGGTGCGACAAGGAGAAGGCCCAGGAAGGAGCTGGTGGATCTGGCAAGAAACGTCCCGGCCGAGGAGGACGCCGCGGCAAGGCCAAGCAGCGGCAAGGAGACAGACCTCCTCGCGGCCGCGACAAGGATGAAGATGACGGCGACGATGAAGATATGGATGATGAGGAGACTGATGAGCAGGAGTTCCAGAAAGCCACAGAGGTCCTGTGCGTTGACGGTGGTGCTTCTCTGCATGCCTCGCACCGCCAGCTCAAGCAGTGGGTGCGGGAAGTTAATGCAGCAGAACCACCCGTCGAGTCACGCAAGCCTCTGAAATGGTCCGGCACGCCTATCATCTTTGATATTGAGGACCACCCGGATCGCATAACTGCGCTCGGGTGCTTGCCGATGTTGGTTTCACCAACAATCCGCAACCTCAAGGTCACTAAGATGCTAGTTGACGGCGGGGCCGGCTTGAACCTGATCTCCTCCGCGGTGCTCCAGAAGCTCCAGATCCCTGACAGCGAGCTCGAAGAGACCGGCACATTCCAAGGAATCAACCCGGGAAGGAGCAAGCCAAGGGGAAAGATCACGTTGTCGGTAACATTTGGCAGTGAGCTGAACTTCAGGACTGAGAGGGTCACGTTTGATGTTGCCGACATTCCATTACCTTACAATAGAATCCTTGGACGTCCGGCACTCGCCAAGTTCATGGCAGCCTCTCACTATGCGTATAACGTACTAAAAATGCCAGGCCCAATAAGTGTCATCTCTGTCCCTGGCGACAAGAAGGATGCTCTTATCTGTGCCAACAAGATCTATCGGGAAGCAGCAGCTGCAGCAGAACGCAGGACACTTGCCGCTAAAGCTCCCGGGGGGAAGAAGAAGACCAAGTCCGGCAAGAGCTCTGATTCCCACTCCGGCAAGCGCACTTCTTCGGAGTGCTATGCTACCATCAAGGACGCACCATCGAGCTCCACCGGCAAGTGTAAGAAGGCAATGGTAGCTCCACCTGAGACTAAGAAGGTGTCCACCAAGGAGGATGGCACTGGTGGTACCTTCACCATCAGCGCCACTCTTGACCCCAAATAGGAAAGCGCGCTCGTTGCTTTCCTGCGGGCGAATGTCGACGTGTTTGCGTGGCAACCATCTGATATCCCTGGTGTTCCCAGGAAAGTGATTGAGCACCACCTTGACGTCTGTCCTCATGCGCGGCCCGTCAAGCAGAGAGTCAGGAAGCAGGCAGTAGAGCACCAAGAATTCATCGCAGAAGAAATCAAGAAGTTGGAAGCAACAGGCCTTGTCAGAGGAGTACTCCATCCCACGTGGTTGGCCAATCCTGTTGTTGTGCGCAAAGCTAACGGGAAATGGAGACTTTGTATTGACTTCACTGATGTTAATAAAGCTTGCTCCAAAGACCCATTTCCCTTGCCGCGTATTGACCAGATTGTTGACTCCACAGCCGGATGTGATTTGCTTTCATTTCTTGATGCATACTCAGGATACCATCAGATCTTCATGGCAGGAGAAGATGAAGAGAAAACCGCATTTATCACCCCATGTGGCACGTACTGCTTCGTACGGATGCCTTTCGGTTTGAAGAATGTTGGTTCAACATTCGCAAGGGTAGTCCACCATGCTTTTGAGCCACAAATACACAGAAATGTGGAAGCTTACATGGATGACATAGTGGTCAAGAGCAAGAACAAAGCAACCTTGATTCAAGATTTAGATGAGACATTTGCAAACCTGCGCAAGATCAACCTCAAGCTTAACACCGAGAAGTGCGTGTTTGGAGTCCCTTCCGGCAAGCTTCTCGGGTTCTTCGTGTCTCAGCGGGGAATTGAAGCCAATCCCGACAAGATCAAAGCCATCGAGCAGATCGAAGCACCAAAGCGCGTCAAGGATGTACGAAGGCTTGCCGGTTGCGTGGCTGCTCTCAGCAGGTTTATCTCTAGATCTGCCGAGCGCGCCCTGCCATTTTTCAAAATTTTGAAAAAGGCAGGTCCAATGAAATGGACTCCGGAAGCAGAGGCTGCGCTGCAGGACTTGAAGAGATACCTGTCCTCCACTCCAACACTTGTCGCACCTAAGCCGCAAGAGAAGTTGCTGCTGTATATAGCGGCAACCAATCAAGTGCTTAGTGCTGCGTTAGTGGCGGAGAGGGAGGCGGATGATGAGCCAGCAACCACGGCAGGCCCATCCGGCGACAAGCAGTGGGCTTCGCCGACAAGCTCTGGTCCCGACAAACATGAGTTTGCGCAGGAACATGATAAGATGCCAAGGAGAATGGTGCAGCGCCCAGTTTACTTTGTCAGTTCTCTTCTGCAGGGGGCTAGATCAAGGTACTCTGGTGTGCAGAAGTTGCTTTTCGGCCTCCTCATGGCCTCAAGAAAGCTGCGCCATTACTTCCAAGCACATGAGATCACAGTCGTCCCTCGCTTTCCGCTGAAGAGGATACTGCAAAATCCAGAAGCAACTGGCAGGATTGTCGAGTGGGCGCTGGAACTGTCAAGCTTTGGCCTCAAGTTTGAAAGCACTTCAACTATCCAAAGCAGAGCATTGGCAGAGTTCATAGCAGAGTGGACGCCAAACCCAGATGAAGAAATTCCAGAAACGAGCATCCCCGTCAAAGAGGCAAGCAAAGAGTGGCTGATGTACTTTGATGGTGCCTTCTCGCTGCAAGGCGCCGGTGCAGGCGTGCTGCTTGTCGCACCCACCGGAGAGCACCTCAAGTACGTAGTCCAGATGCACTTTCCCAAAGAGCAAGCAACCAACAATACTCCAGAGTATGAAGGATTGCTTGCCGGTCTCAGAATCGCAGCAGACCTTGGGATCAAGAAGCTCATTGTCAGGGGTGACTCACAGCTTGTCGTCCGACAAGTGAACAAGAACTACCAGAGTCCGTTGATGGAAGCGTATGTTGATGAAGTAAGGAAGCTAGAAGAGCACTTTGACAGCCTACAAATGGAGCATATCCCAAGAGCTCAGAATGATATTGCTGATGGCCTGTCAAAGTGCGCCGCACTAAAGTTACCTGTGGAACCAGGGATCTTTGTGCTTAAGTTGACTCAACCATCCGTAACACCATCAACTAGACAAAGCAAGAAGAGGAAGTTGGTTTCTGGTGACTACTTTCCGGCAGAGCTCCCCGAAGCCGCCGCCAAGAAAGTCCCCAAGATCAACACCAAGGATGCTGAGGGGCAGTCTGCTCCGGCAAGCCTTATGGTTTGTTCCGTTGAAGCAGACGCTCTGGACAAGTTTTGCTCCGGCAAGCTTGCCGGGGAACATCAAGCTCCGGCAGGGCCACAAGCCCTTGCCGTGGAAGCGGATGTTCCCACAGCAGCAGATGCGCCTTTGGTCCTTGTTGTCGAGCCACAAGCTCCAGCATGGGCACAGCAGATTGTCCACTTCCTTCAGACAGGAGAACTTCCTGAAGAACAAGAAGAAGCGGAAAGAGTAGCCCGGCAGTCAAGTATGTACCAGTTTGTCGATAGCATACTGTACAGAAGAAGACTCAACGGTGTGAAATTGAAGTGTATTCGCCGGGAAGATGGACAAAAGCTGTTAGCGGAGATACATGGAGGCATATGTGGCCACCACATTAGCACAAGAGCACTTGCCGGCAAAGCTTTCCGGCAAGGTTTCTTTTGGCCGACAGCCCCCCAGGATGCAACTGCACAAGTAACCAAGTGTGAAGCGTGCCAGTTCCACTCCAAACATATACACCAGCCAGCTCAAGCTCTCCAGACGATCCCTTTATCCTGGCCATTTTCGGTCTGGGGGCTCGATATCCTCTGCCCCTTCCCCCGAGCTGTCGGGGGCTTTGAGTACTTGTACGTCGCAATCGACAAGTTCACAAAGTGGCCGGAAGCGCAGCCAGTGAGGAAGGTGACAACACAGTCAGCAGTCAAGTTCTTCAGGTCGATTGTTTGCCGTTTCGGGATTCCCAACAGGATCATCACCGACAACGGCACGCAATTCACGATTCGCACCTTCATGCAGTACGTCCAAGACCTTGGCGCCAAGGTCTGCTTCGCTTCTGTTACTCATCCAAGAAGCAATGGTCAAGCAGAGAGGGCAAATGCTGAAGTGTTGCACAGGCTCAAGACCAGAACTTTCCACAGGCTGCACAGGTGCGGAAGGAACTGGATCGAGGAACTACCGGTGGTTCTTTGGTCGATCAGAACGACGCCAAATTGAGCCACTGGCCAGACACCTTTCGCTCTAGTCTATGGAGCAGAGGCAGTTTGTCAGGACCCCGACTCAATGCCACATCGATCTAGCATGTAACACCTCATATCACTTTGCGGCCTCACGCACGGTATTCCCACGGGTGTCGCCTTACCTTTGCCCGGGACCGTTTGCACCTTTTGGCACACGTATATGACAGTGTCGCTAGCATCCATATGATAAGGAGCCCGGGCTGACATGGCTAGTCGTAAACCCAAAGTGGCACTAACTTACAGGGACAGGCATCCATGACCCAGCATCGAACGTGTCGGTCATCAGCGAGTGAATCCAGGCTGTAGCACTGGGCTAGCAGGACTCCGGTGAACCGGGCTGTAGCGGGCTAACAGGACTCCGGTATTCATTGCGTGACATTTCCCCGAAGGGACAGACACATGCCGGCCAGCCTAAGTGTTCCGGAGCAATAGCAAGCTACCATGGCTCAATGGAAACACTAGGAGACATTTCCCGGTAAGAGAGGCTACTAAGGATAAACAACTAGATAGCCAGATCCCACACATACCAAGCATTTCAATAACATACACACAATATGCTCGATATGTGCAAATACAACATGGCATCACAACATGACTCTACGACTCAAGTATTTATTCAATAGGCTCCAAGGAGCGAGATATTACAAACAGGGGTCTCATGACCCAACATTCAGAGCATACAAATCAAAGCACATGAGGAAGCTATCATGTCTGAGTACAGACATCTATAAATGAAGAAGGCTGAGAAGCCTGACTATCTACCAGATCCTGCCGAGGGCACAAGATCGTAGCTGAGGTAACAAGCTAAACGTCGAAGTCCACGTGGAACTACTAGTGAGACTGAAGTCTCTCTGCAAAAACATAATTTAAGCAACGTGAGTACAAATGTACCCAGCAAGACTTACATCAGAACTAACTACATATGCATCATTATCAACAAAGGGGATGGTGGGGTTTAACTACAGCAAGCCAGCTTTGACTCGGTGGCTATCCTAAACTACGACTACAAATAACTCTCTTCAGGTGGCGCACACGAGTCCACATATTCACCAACCAATACACCACTATGGAACCGCTCCCGTCTCCCTACGAGAACGCCATCCATAGCACTCACGCTTATCTTGCGCATTTTAAAGTATCCACTTTCACTTGTCTATGAACTGATATAAGCAACCCAGAAGTCCTTTTCCGCGGACACGGCTATTCGAATAGATGATGTTAACCCTGCAGGGGTGTACTTCTTCACACACGCTCTCACCACTTACCGCCGTTTACACGACATGTACTCGGCAACCTTCAAGCGGAAGCCCAACGTGGGTGTCGGCCACGGCCTACCTAAACACTCGAGTCTCTAGTCCAGGTTTATCGCCTATTCGGGTTCCATCCATGAGGAGATCCGGCCGGAGTTTTGCTCACAGCCCCAAACGATGTGTACAGGGTTCCCGAGACACCAAACGGGCGCCCGGTACACCGTGCCACGTACCTACCGCATCACAGCCCACCCCTACGGTCAGCGCTGCGCACGGCCTCCAGCATACTACAAACACCAGAAACTACTTGCAACTCCTGGACAGAGGACAAGGGTGATTAAGAAGCCAAGAGGGTCCATTGGTTTCGGGCCCAATGCGTGGTAGTAGCTGAATCATGGATCACAAACACAGAACTCAGTTCTTGAGGATGGCTGCAATGAGACGACCCACCATGTACTCCTACATGGCCTCTCACCGCTGCCTTTACCAAATCGTGTTCACACACTTAGCTCACACACAGTAGGACATATTCACACACCTCCGATTCATTTCCAATGAATCAGACCTGACTCAACTCTAAGCAGTAGCAGGCATGACAAACAAGCATGAATGAGTAGGCACATCAGGGCTCAAACAACTCCTACTCATGCTAGTGGGTTTCATCTATTTACTGTGGCAATGACAGGTCATGCAGAGGATAAAGGGGTTCAGCTACCGCAGCAAGTAACAGATGAATCGTTGTTGTCCTAATGCAGTAAAAGAGAGCAGGAGCGAGAGAGTAGGATTGTATCGGAATGAACAAGGGGGTTTTGCTTGCCTGGCACTTCTGAAGATAACATAGCTCTTCATCAGTGTCATCGATCACGTCGTCGGTACATCGTCTACTGAGAGGGGACAAACACCGGCAACACAGAAAAGAACACAATCAATGCAATGCACAATATGATGCATGATCATGACATGGCAAAATGAGTGTGTTGGGCTAATGCATCTAGCAACAAGTTAAATGGGGTTGGTTTGAATACAAGATTCAAATTCAAACTCCATATGTGAGAGTTTAAATGCCATTTATTTGTTTTGTCCAAAACAGAGGACAAGCATTGTTCAAACATGCATGAAAATGGTACAGATGGATTCCTTGAATTTTTCTGATAATTTTTCATATATAATTTATTTGATTTGGAGTTACGATTGATTTTATATGATTTTTAGAAGTTTGGGGTATTTTCTGAAATTTATAAATCATTTCCGATTTATTTTAATTCCAGAAATACTTACCGTGTCAGCATGACGCCTGTGTGACGTCAGCAAGTCAACAGGGTTGACCAGGGTTAAACCTGTCGTGTGGGACCTGTGTGTCAGCTGCGGGGCGATTAAAACAGAGCTTAATTAACCTAATTCATTAATTAGTCAGCTTAAATAAACATTAGGGCCTACAGGTCAGTGAAATAGTGGCTAAAAAAAATAGAATAAACTAAACTAATTAACAGGGGGCTGGCCCCACCTGTCATCGACCCAGCGGAGGTCAAACCCCTGGTCAACAGGGCCTAATCAGCCGGCGGTTCGTCGCCGGTGGCAACAGGCGCGGCGGAGGGCTCGGGCTCGCTCCTCTGGCGTCCAAATGGATGGATGAGAGCGGCTACGGAGAGCTAGAGCTCACCCGCGCCCGTTTCAGCAAGCAGCAGCAGCTAGGGCGGCCGGAGACGATGGCCTCGAGCTCGGCAGCGGCAGCCGGAGCTCGGGCGTGCTCGGGTTCGGCGTTACACGGCACAGCGAGATCAGCTGTGGGGCTCTACGGGTTCCTGGGGTCACCAGGAGCACGCCGGTGCAACAAGCGCAAGTGCAGGAGCTCGGGGGCGCGGGGCTCGCCGGTCATGGCGGATGGCGAGCTACGGCCATGGCGGCGCAGCTAGCTAGGGGACGGACCAGAGAGGGAGAGGTGAGGGTAAATACTCCGGGGCTCACAGCAAGGTCGAAGAGCAGCTCGGTGGTCTCGGGGAGGCGTCGGAGACGGTGAATCGACCGCGGCGATCGCCGGACAGATGCGGCGATGAAGGCGGCGGGTACGACGCTGCGGTGCACCCGGCGTCACGTGAGTTGGTGGAGACGAAGAGGAAGGCGCGTCGGTTCTTCTGGAAGCATCAGCGAGGCGAGGGGTGGACATTGGCCGCGGTGGAGCTCGTCGGTGCTCTCGGGTGCTCGTAGGGAAGAGAGGGGAAGAGGGAGCCAGAGGAGGGGGAGCGGTCCAGAGGGAGTGGGGAGAACGAGGGGAGGCTCTGGGTGTCTCCGTGGCGTCGCGAGGATGTCGGGGAGGCTGCCACGGTGAAGCAGGAGGTGGAGGCTCGGGCACGGGCGCATCGACACGCCTCTGCCTACTGGCAGAGGTGGAAGAAGACCAAGGCGCCCCTGGTGGGCTGGGCTGATTCTGCTGGGCCACCAGGTGAGTGGGCCTCAGGTAAGCGTCAGGTAAGTCCTGCTCTGCTCTGTTTTATTTTTCTGTTTGTTTTATTTTCTATTTAATTGCCACTGAATTCAAATTCAAACAAATTTGAAAACAGTGCCAAAACTCCCCTGGATAATTTTATGTCACTTAAGGTCTACTCCTCATAAACATAAAATATCTCAGGGCATTTGAAAATATATTCATTATATATTATGAATATAACTTAGACATGTCCCAAATAATTCCTTAGAAATGTCCCAAATAATTCAAATAAAATATTGATTTAAAATCAGAGCCCAAATAATTCCTTAGAAATGTCCCAAAATTTTGGTTTGATTTATAACTCTTGCCAAAATTGTCAGAGCTATTTCTAGGGCATTTTGGATTTACTGATTGCAATTTTAGGGTTTCTTGCCCCTTTATTAAAATGATTTCCGAGGCTTTCAATTTCCTCATTTCAACTTTCGGAATATAGACATGATGCACACATGAAGCTAGCCTAGAGCATTACCAGAAGCTAGGGATGTGACACAGTTCTCCCCATGGAACTCGTATACGGATCACCTCGAGTGCTCGCTTATGATGAGCTTGAGCAAGAACAGCTGCGGCAAGACGACGCGCTGCTCCTCGAGGAAGATCGTCTTCAGGCTGCTGTACGAGCTGCTCGATACCAGCATGCTTTGCGCCGCTATCATAGCCGCAAAGTTAAAGCCAGAAGCTTCGAGGAAGGCGACCTTGTTCTTCGGCGCGTTCAGTCCGACAAGAATTCCAACAAGTTGACGCCGAAGTGGGAAGGCCCTTATCGGGTGAGACGAGTCACAAGGCCTGGTGGTGTCCGCCTTGAGACCGAAGATGGCATTCCGGTGAGCAACTCCTGGAACATAGAACATCTTCGTAAGTTTTTCCCATAAGGCGCGGTTGCCGGAACCCGTTCCGGCAACCACCTTTTGTACAAGTCTTGCCGCTGTTGCATGTAATCCTTTGTACAAAGCTGGGCGCAGATCCCATGCATAAGTAAAACCCCATGAGCTCCGCACAGCTTGTCCATTTTATGCGTTAGTTCCTTTATTGCATGCGATTATCTGACACTTTGTGCAGCACCTACATCCGGTAAGCAGCAACGAGCCGAAGAGCTCCATATTATTATTTTCTCTTCTTTCCTTTTCTTTTAAAGGAAAAGAAGGTTCTCTCACGCACAAGTTTGCCAGGGGGGAAGGAGAAGATTGTGGTATGGGCCAGGTGTCGTTCAAGCAAAGACTTGCCTTACCAGGAAGCAAATGACAGAAAAGCTAAGTTGCCAAAGTTTGAGCAATCACTTTTCTTAAAATTTTTGAGTTATCTTCCTCGAACGTCCCTGCTTTGTATGGAAAACCTGTGCACGGAGGAACCAACTCGTGGCTAGTTGCGCCCTTACTTTGTTTCGAGTCCGCTCAACAGCTTAAGAGTGCTGCATCTAGTCGCGACAAGGTTTCTTGTCGGAAGCAGCGCCGCCAGCAGGCTGCTAAAGTTCCGCACTCAGCGCTCGCGGCTCGGGCGCCTGCGCCGACAAGTTCCCTAGAAGCGTAGGGTGAAAACATACAAAGGAAGGAATCTAGTAGAGGAAATAACATTGCAATCGATAACAGAAATAAAGTTATATTACAAGATAACTTGTCGCAGCTCTAACAGACTGTTTTCATAACATGATCAGCAGCGACAAGGGAAAAGAAGGAATGGGCGTCCTAATCTACGCGTCCGCCCTCGACTCTCTTGATCTCACTCACCTTGTCCACAATGGGTGCGACAAGGGCCTTGAGTGCATCCAGATCGGCGTCAGGCAGCAAGGACCTGAGGACGTTGGTGAAGCTGAGGCCTGGATTGCGGAAGGCTACCTTCATCAGCACCTTCTGGAGAACCCCGGCGCAGATTTTGCGCGATTCGTCGGGCAGCTGCTTCGGGATCCTCTCCCGGAGCCGCTGGAGTGCCGTCGCCACGCCCTTGAAGAATAGGCTGAGCTTGGCGCTGGGTTGAAGACTCTCGTCGGAACGATACCCAAAGTCCTCCATCCCCAGCTGCGCCAGCTCCTCGTTGATGACTGTGGTAGTGTTCACCAGACCCTCGGTCCAGTGCTCCACTGTGTCTGTGAACGAGTTCTGGGTAACTGCAATGCTCTCCAGCAGCGCCGCGTCAGCCTTGACCTTCTCCGCCAAGGTCTTCTCCCTCTCCTTAGCGGCCTCCAGCGTCTGCGTCAGCGTGGCCAGCTTCAGCTCCAGGTCTGCTTTGGAATCCTTGGCGGTGCTGAGCTCCTTGCCCCTCTCAGCGAGAAGGCCTTGCAGCTCACCGTGGGCGGCAGCATCCTTCTCGCGCTCACGCTTGAGCGCGGCAAGCTCCTCGCTGCTCTTCCCAATGTCGGCCTCCAGCTGCGCCACCTTCTCCTCTAGCTCTTTCTTGGCGGCCTCTGCAGTTGCCGCGGCATCCTTTGCCTCCTTGAGCGCCCTGCCAAGTGCTCGCTCGCGCTCGGCAAGCTCTTCCTCGTAGCTGTCGAGGTGGGCCTTCTACTGCACTAGTTCACCTTCTCGCGCGGACTGCTTCTCGGCAGCCAGCCTTTGTTCCTCTTCAGCCTCGGCCTTCTCGAGAAGAAAGGCCGTGCGCTCCTCATCGACTCGCTCCCGCTCCTGCGCCAGGGACTGGAGAGCTTCTTGATTTTTGCCCCGGAGCTCCTCCGCGCGCTTTTCCATGTCAACTCCCGCCTTCGCGACAAGCGCTTCCCGGGAAGCCAGCTTGGCTTGCCGGGTGTGGTAGAGTGACAGCAGCTTCCGCAGCAGCCGCTCCTCCTTAGGCTCGTCGCTGCTGCTGCCGGGCGCTTCAACCAATGACAGTCCAGCAGAGGCGAGCACCTCCCCATCAAAAGTCTCCCCCTCGACCGGCGCCCTGGAGCTGGACGCCCAGGGTAGCTTGATGAAGATATTGTCACCGGCCTGCAAGTAGGCGCCGGGCTGGGGCCCCTCGGAGCCCGGCTCCGCAGAAGCGGCAGAGGGTTTGGCGGTCGGTGCAGCGCCCGGCGCTCCTACGGCCTCAGGGTCGTCAATGCGATCGCCCGACCCCTCGCCGGCTTCCGCAGCAGCAGCCCCGGCGGCCTCCTCGCCGGCGGTCTCATCAGCACCGGCACCTCCCTCGCCGGTGCCCTCTGTCTCCATTGGCTCAACCGTAGATGGGTCTGAAGAACGAAGAAGGGAGGAAAATCAATCAAAATTCCAAGAAAGGATAAACGGAAGAAGCAGAACCCAAGGGAAAGTTTCTGGGCAAGTGGATTACCTGCGCCAAGATCTTCAGTTGCGGCCTCGGTCGCCGCAGGATCAGCAGTGCCGTCCCTTGCCGGAGAGTTCCCCCTTGCCGGAGGGCGCTCCCTTGCCGGGGACTCCTCCCTTGGCGGCGCACTCGAAGCAGGTGGCACTTCGGGACCGGCCTCCGGGCGCTCCTGATGAGGCTGCTCTGCTCCTGCACAAGTCAACAAGCAAGATATCAACAAAGGAAAAAGCACTCAAGCGCGCCCGGCAGCAGAAGGATAAACTATGAACTTACGCTGGGGGCTGCGCTGGGGGCTGCCCCGAGGGGTAATTGCCGGGTCCGTCAAGGTGGTCTCGGGCCCACCTCCTACAGACACGATGGGGTCATCCTCGATGACGATCACCGCGGCCTTGGCCCTCTTCGCCGCTCTCTGGGCCAGTGTTCTTCCTCCTCGTCGGAGCTGAGCGCGGAGAGATCGAAGTCCGGCCCTCCTCCGGTGCAGCGAGGTGGAGGAGTAGGATCCCTTGCCCGCTTGGCGGGGGCAGTGGTAGTGGCCCGGGAAGATCCCGCTCCAGTTGCCGCTGTTGCGTGAGGCGCTCCCGCGGCAACATTGCTTGCCGCGGTAGAGCGCATCGCGCGGCTCGGTGGCTGAGGAGCCGGCTGCCGCCCCGCTGCGTCCCCGGCCCTGCGAAGGCGCCTCCTTGGCGGGGCTGGGGGCTCCGCCTGCGGCAAGCTCTCTGAAGGCTCAGCGTCCTCCTCGCCGGCCTCGCTCGACTCGGCTTCGGAACCGGCAGGCTCCTCCTCGCCCATGAACTCCGCGCGTTCGGCAAGGTTTGCCGCCTCTGCAGCCTCCGCTTCCTCCATAGTAAACGCAAACACACCCGCAGCAGCTGCGGCCGCAGCCTCTTCCGCCCTAGTAGCGATGAGCTGCAGCTCCTCGTCGGTGGTGTCACGGGTGAGGCTCTTCTGCTCGTCGGCACGGACCGGCACTTCCTCCAAGGTGTCGAAGAACGCTCGCACAACGTCATCCGCAGGCTCTTGCCAAGTTGGGACGATGCCGTGTGAATCGCACAACGACATCATGGCGCGGATCCGGTCAAGCGAAGAGTTATTGCACAAAGGAACTACGCCCCTCGGCAATGCGAATGGGTGCTGGGGGTCGCGTTTGAAGAATTCCAAGAGCATTGCGTCCAACTCCAAGACAGTGAAGTTTTAGTTGAGGCCCGGCCGCAACCTCATGATGTCCGCCGAATTCTTGAATTCCCAGGCGGGCTTCCTCCTCTCCTGCAGGGGGGCAATGCAGCGGCGGAGGAAATCTGCCCCGACAGCACCTACGGTGAGCCCGGCAAGCCTGAGGCGAAGAATCCTAGTGATCGCGATCTTCAGCCTCTCGTCTTCCGGGGCCACGTTGCTCCAGTCATTGCCGCGCACTATTGGAGTTTGGCACACAGTGGTGAAGGGCTGCGGATCCTCCTCGACGATCCAACACCACTCCGCTCTCCACTCCTCCAACTTGCTGCGAAGCTCACCCTCCAAGTACGCCTCTTTCTTGCCGACTCTCGAGACCCAGGCAATCCCTCCGGCAAGCGGCTCTCCTCTCTCTACCTGAGGTATGAAGAAGTGGCGGAAAAGGGCAACACTAGGGTGGACTCCGACAAAGTTTTCACACAAGTGTGCGAAAACTGCCATGGTCAGGACAACATTGGGGGTGAAGTCAAGGAGGCGGAAGCCATATTTGTTCATAATATCACAGAAGAACTCCGAGAAGGGCGGGCAGAGCCCACAATAGAAGAATAGCGGGAAGAACGGGTACCCATTTGGAGCCGACTCCGAGGCAGTGGCCGGGAGTACCCTCGTGCGCGGATACGCACGCGTCTCCGTCGCCCAAAAGAGGTAGAAGTACTCCCTCAGCTCCTGCACGCCGAGCTGGGGGGTGAAGATCGCCTGCTCCTTCCGCAGCGCCGCGAGCCGCTGCGCCTCAGCCGACTTCACACCCTTTCCCTTGTCGGCTTTCGGGGCCATGGCGGAGGTGGTGGAGAAGGTCGACGGCGTGGTGATGCTGGTGGCAATGGGGGGGGGGGCGGAGCGCTGCTCTCTCGGCTTCGAGAAGAAGGGGGGAGCGGCGGAGTTTGTGAAGAAGGAGTAGCAGCAACCAGCAAGGGGGAACGAACTGCCCCTGTTTCCTCTTCTTATAAAGATGGACGGGGCAGACGTTTCGGCCTTCCAAATAAACAACCACCCACGATCTCTCCCACGATGCCGCATTCAACGCGTGCCGTTATGGGAGAGTGCGGTGGATACGGAACAAGATTTGGCGTGGCCCAGCCCGCGTGTGCCCGTGCCCTGTCTTAGGCCTGGCCCAACAGCGCTCGGCACCGTGTCTGGCCCAGGCCCGGGGGCTCCTGTCCGTGTACTAGAAGAGGGGTACCCTAGTACCCCGAACTTGTGCACGGGCAGTTGCAGCACCCCGCGGCAAAGGCTTGCCAGGCAAACGCCAAGATCCCCCAAGGTTCCCTTGGAGCCTTCCAAGAACAAAGTATTTAAGCTAAGGAGACAAGACCCCGGCAAGAGGAGCTTGCCGGGAAGGCCAACCAAGGCGCTCCAAGGAACTTGCCGCGACGCGCCACGCGCTCCGGCAAGGCAGCAAGCCCCCGGCAAGAGGAGCTTGCCGGGAAGACTAAACAAGGTACCCCGGGGCCCGGTGAGCGACGAGCTTCTGGACCCGGCAAGATAACAACAGCGGCAAGGCGCTAGCCGCGGCAAGCGGCCACTCTGCGCCCATGCTCCAGCGCATCCACCAACGTGTCGCTCTGGGGGCCTCTCCGGGCGCGCGTGGCGGGAGGCTGTGTAGCCAGCGGTGCGCAGTGGCATGCGAAGCTGACAAGATCTCCATCGTGGCGAATGGTGATGCCCCTAACGGTCCTTTTCTGTACTGTTCGGGCGACTCATACGGGCATTTAATGCCCTTGTCCCCTGCCATTAAGGTTAGGTAGGGTGCACTGTACAAACAACTGTATCAACTACCTCGCTTTTTACGTTTTTACCCTCCTCTGCGCTACCACCTGTCGGTGACCCCTTTAGCATATAAAAGGAGGCCCATGCGCAACGTAGAGGGGGGTCGGAGGTTCGGAGGTTTGGACAGCTTTGCTTCGATTCATTCGTAGCCTAGAAAACACATCACTCTCTCGCTCGAGAGCAAGAACACCAGATAATAGAACTAGACAAGCAGCAGTAGGAGTGTTATCTCTCCGGAGAGCTCCGAAGCTGGGTAAACCGCTCTGGTGCCTCGCCTCGATCTGCACTTCGCGCGATCTTCGCCCCCCGCCGAACCAAAAGGGGCCCGGTCCGCCGGCCCCATAGGTGTTCGTGGATCAGTTATCCCCGACAGTGGCGAAGGAGGGGGGAGCTATATCCGATCGTCCAGGAGCTGGAGAAGGAGGGGAGGCACTGGACCCGACATAGTTCGGCGGTGAATCACGATGAAGGCCGGTGATCGAGGGGAGGAGCGGCGTGGAGGGGGGCTAGGGAGAGGTGGCTCGATTGGGATCTGGGACCGGGTGGATCCTGTCGGGACGGGCCAGCAGTTCGTGGATGTTCAGGAACGTGGCTTCGGGCCGTATATAGGGCTCCTGTGATCCAAATAACTATTCTAGTCCTGAGATTAGAATAGTGTTGTCCTATATATATATATACATCTGGGCCATTATGTTTCGCGTAACAGAATATTATTATGTTACCCTACTTGAACTGACGTTATTGATAGGTTGGACATACACGGTTTGCTACCTGAACTGATCCTCCTGCGTCTTGGACAAATGAAAACAGGGGATTCAACTAGGAGCTTCCGAGGGTTCTTCGTCGTGGTGCTGCGGGCCATTCGTTGCCAGAGGAGACATGTACGGGGTTCCGCACGCGTTTGCACTCACCTGGTCGTGTTTTCCGATCTCTAATCATGAGAGGTGACTGCATGGGCATTTGGCGGCGGAGGTGTTCCGGGCGTTGGTGTTTACCATGGTGTTCGTAGCCGTGGATTTTACGTCTGCATGTCGTTTTATGTGGTATGGGGATGTGATAATGATCGGTGGGTTAGAGTTTTTGGAGATTCTTTTTCTGTAATCTCTGATGAGAAGTTTTGCTATTCTTGGTCATTGGCCATGGCCGCCATGCAAGTGTATTCTTCTTTTTCTGATGTTTTGTTTTCGAATTCGCATTGGTGGGAAAAATATCAGGATTGTATGAATAGATTAGAGTTGACAATTTTTCTTCTTGAGTTATTTCTACCCCGGATTCCAATGTGATTTGGTCGTTGGCGGAGGTGGTGTATGGTGGTTGACTGTAGCCTATGATTTCTTGTAATCTGGTCAAACGGTGTAATTAAGTTTCACGTTTTTCTATGTTGTTTGAATGGTTGTCGTATGTGTAGTTGGACTACTGTGTGTTAAAGTTGTATTATTGTGCGTTGACATCAGAGTAAGTACTTTCTACTGGCTGCCTACCCAACCATCTGCACTTTGAAGATAAAGCCCCTGCCCTCTGTCACTTTCACTCCAGCAGTTTCCACAATAGAAAAGCCAGATGGATCTTGAGCTGAGAGAGGTCACATAGGAGGAGGGGGATGTTGTCGATGTGAGGTCTGCAATAGCAGAGCGGAGGAGGAGGAGGAGGCGTAGGCGGAGGCAGAGGTCACAACTTGCTGCCGAGGAGGAAGTGGAGACAGAGTTCAACAAACGCCTTGCCTTCCAGGTGATGGATACTTGTAACTCCAATGAACTACAGCTACTTTTCCCAAATGGCAGGGGAAGGAACCATATACAGATCATCAAGTGGGCTAGGGTGAGAGCAGCCACGGCTGCACATCCATCCACCAGGTCCAAATGGCGTCGTTTTTGTGATCGTTATGACTGAAGTATTGAATTTTTATATTTTTAAGATTGTGTTGTGAGAGAGCAGATGGTTGAATGACTAAATGAATTCATCTCTCTACCTCTGAATCAGTTGTTTTATCTAGATATGTTGGTATGTGCACTTTGAACTCCTACCGTATGTGCTCTCCCATAATTATTTTGAATTGTTGCTGTATCTGAAGTTGAACTGTTTTGTGGTCAATGTTGTATGACTTGTATAATAACTATTTTCTACCAGCTAGCTTCCCACCTACCTATTTAATATTTTTATAATCTGCGAGTCTTGTTGGGTATAAATTCTATCCATCTATGTGTGGTGTGTGGCTTTGTTTCCCCCTCCTTTTTCTTCCTTCTTCCAGAATCAGATCTAGGTTCCTCCCTCTTGTGTCTATTATTTTCTTCTCTTTTCCTGTGTTTCCCATGGAGGATTTTTCATGCGGGTGTCTCACAAGATGGAGTGAGTAGCTGATGGTTGTGTGTACGAATCTAGTCTGGAGCTCACTGAGAGTCAGCGCCGTGGGCAACTTTCATCGCTGTTGTACATCAACCATGGGATTCGTGCTCCCTATGTTTGTCGCCTGAAGGTTGGGGACTTGGAGGAATCATGCGTATGTGCTTTCATTTTCTTCTTTTATAGGTCTCATTTTGATTCCCATGGACTGTATCTGTGGTTTAGTTTTATCAATAGTTTGTGTATAATTTTTTTTGGTTTTGTCAGAAGTTAATAGTAGGGATTTGTGCGTGTACTTGTTCACTAGTTAATAGTATTTATCCCTTTTTGTATAATCGTTGTTCTGTTCTTGTCAGATGTTTTACTGTAGGGGTATTGATATGTATATTTCTTCACTTCAGTGAGGACATATCACTAGTTAGTTTGGTGTTTTTGTTTTGGTTCAGTTTGTTTTTACTTTGCTATGCAACAGTTGCTTGATCTGTGCAAATATTCAGTTATGTCAGGTGTTCACTTTATTTCCTACTCCCATGCCAATTTGCAGAAAATATCACCCAGAATCAGGATTGTTGCTCTTAGTTCGGGCATACTGAAGATGGAGACTTCAGACAAAAACGGGTATCAGTTGATGGAAATTGCCTACAACATCGACTTTGATGGTTGGATCAACCTAACTTCTGGGTGGAAGGAGTTTGTGGCAGAGTCTGATGGAGATGTGGTTATGGTTATGTTCTCTAGGGAACATGACTATCTGATGTTCGGAATTTATGTGATGTAGGTTTAAATGGTGGCAAATGACGCTAGTTGTGAGATTTGTGTGCGTTTGATTATGTTGCAATATTTTCTTAAACAATGCATGTGAGATGGTTGAATTCTATGTTATTACAAGATGGTTTGAAACAATTTGTTCGTATGTTATTGTATGCGATATTTTTTAATGTAATGCTTCCTATTTTGGCTGAAGCACAACTGTTTTATTTTTGTATTTTTTATATTTGAATTGGAACAATTGTAGTTGAACTGATGTGCATCCTTTGTTAATACTGAAATATTTTCATGTACATAGCTCGCACACGAAAAATATACAATGATGATGGATGTAGGACCCCTTGAGTTGAGTTTGTTGAACTTGCATGTTGTTAATGATAAGACTGAACTATTTTTCGATGTCAATGGCCAACCGCTTTCGTTTGTTGTAGAGCATTTTTTCTTACTATTAACAGGAATTTAGAGCACAATTTAATTTTTTAGTTGAATATTGATAGTTCTAGTATTTTCTGAAATAAAAAGAATTTAATCTTCCTGCACATTACTAAATTACTTGAACCTTTCCAATTTTAGTTGTTGAACTTTTTAAAATTTTGTTTCTGAAATTTTTGTTACAATATTCTACGTTGAAGTATCCTTTTATATAGTTATCTTTCAAAAAAAGTAATTTTTGTTTAATTTATTTATTCTTTTACAATGAAGTTTGAACTTTTCTACATTCTTTTTTTTTGAACAAAATATTTTATGAGGGTTATTTCTAAATTATCTGCATTTGTCCCATTTAATTTGGTTCTTGCGTGATCTGTAGGAATTTCGTATTGGGTCGCACTCCTGTATTGGGACGTCCCCCGGAGCCATTGTTTTCGGCCCAAATAGGTCTTCCGCGCGGCTGTGCAGTGCCGCGCGTGCATGCAGTATGCATTTAGTCCCAACCGCGGGGGTCTCGACCTTTTTATAATCGCTGCTGAGTCTTACTAGTCAAACTCCTCCGAATACATACGTTAGAGCTTATACACGGCGCTCGCTCTCTGTCATGACCTGTGGGCTCTAGTCGGCTGGCCCTGCGTTGTGCCGACTACTAGGGATTCGCCAACAGTTTCGCCGTGGGCTCGAGTTCAAGTGTCTACCTATGTTAGGGCCTGCCTATCTTCGGGCGGTCAAATTTTTTTGGTTTGAATCTAGTACTTGACTCCACCAGTAATATGGACTGATACTTTTATTGTAGTTCTTGTGAGTTTTCTTGAATTGTTCTTTTTTCAGTGAGTTTTTGCCTTGTTTTTTTGTTTGTTGTTGTGATTGTTTCTCAAGGGTCTTCTGGTACTATTTTTTAGCACTATAGTACTTGCGTGTAAACTAAGTTGTACTGAGAGTTCATTTGAAGTAGCATTTCTGTGCTTAGTTTGAGATTTATTTTTGAGGGATTGTGAACTGATGCTTCTTTCTACTTTTTATATTAGTATAATCTATACTGTCCATTCAAGTGTACTAGTACTGTCATTCTTAGTCTGCCAGTGACCAATATAAGTCTGTGTTGATGCTTCTTAACGTTTCTGTGGTAGTACTTGCTATTTTTCTAGCAGCTACATATGGATGAAAAACCAGCACTGACACATCTTCCTTTTTTGGACTTGCCCACATTATCTATCTTTTTTGTTGTATGGACTTGCCCCCATTATCTATCTTTTTAGGGGGGAAACCAGCACCGCACTTAGGTGCATAGTTGTACAGACATATCTTCCTTGTATGGACTTGCCCCCATTATCTATATTAGGGGGTGTGAGTGCATGGGGGTGGGAAATAGATTAACCTCACTTCGCCTGTCAAACAAGCGCACTGCCGCGTTAGCTCGAGGCCGAGCCAGCAGGGGGGGGCGGGGTCGGGACCCCCCTCCCCCATCCTGGCGAGGCCGAGCCAGGAACGAGCCATAGTAGCCAACGATGTGGCATGCCGCGGCGTCACATGCGGAGGCGAGTCCGTAACATGACTTGCCCCCATTATCTATCTTTTTAGGGGGAAAACTAACACTGCACCGAGGGGCATAGTTGTACTGAAACATCTTCCTTGTATGGACTTGCCCCCATTATCTATCTTTTTAGGGGGGAAACCAGCACTGCACCGAGGGGCATAGTTGTACTGACACATCTTCCTTCTATGGACTTGCCCCCATTATCAATCTTTTTAGGGGAAAAACTAGCATTGCACCGAGGGGCATAGTTGTACTGACATATCTTCCTTGTATGGACTTGCCCAATTATCTATCTTAGGGGGTGTGGGTGCGTGGGGCTGGGAAACAGAATAACTGCACTGCATCTGTCAAACGAGCGCACTTCAGCATTAGTGGGAGGTCGAGCCGGGGGGGGAGGGGGTCAGGACCCCCCTCCAACGTCCTCGTGAGGCCGAGCCAGGAATGAGACGTAGCAGGCGACGACGCGGCGTACCGCGACATCACATGCAGAGGCGAGTCCATAACATGGCTTGCCACCATTATCTATCTTTTTAGGGGGAAAACCAACACCGCACCAATGGGCATAATTGCACTGACACATCTTCCTTGTATGGACTAGCCCCCATTATCGATGTTTTTAGGGGGCAAACCAGCACTACAACGAGGGGCGTCATTGTACTGAAACATTGTATCGACTTTCCCCCATTATCTATCTTAGGGGGTATGGGTGCGTGGGGGTGGGAAACAGAATAATCGCACAGCACCTGTCAAACGAGCGCACTGCCATGTTAGCCTGAGGCCGAGCCAGGGGGGAGGGGGGAAGGACCCCCTCCCACATCCCGGTGAGGCCGAGCAAGGAACGAGACGTTGCAGGTGAGTCTGTAACATGACTCGCCCCCATTATCTATCTTTTTAGGGGGAAAACCAGCACCGCACCGAGGGGTATAGTTGCATAGACACTTGTTCCTTGTATGGACTTGCCTCCATTATCTATCTTTTTAGGGGGGAAACCAGCACCGCACCGAGGGGCATAGTTGTACTGACATATCTTTCTTGTGTGGACTTGCCCCCATTATCTATCTTAGGGGGCGTGTGTGCGTGGGGGTGGGAAACAGAATAACCACATTGCGCCTGTCAAATAAGCGCACTGCCGCATTAGCGCGAGGCCGAGCCGGTGGGGACGGGGGTCAGGACCACCCTCCCCCATCCCGGCGAGGCCGAGCCAGGAACGAGTCGTAGCAGGAAATGACGCGGCGTGTCGCGGCGTCGCGATTGGAGGCGAGTCCGTAACATGACTTGCCCCCATTATCTA
Organism: Triticum aestivum; assembly: GCF_018294505.1. Classification (NCBI taxonomy): domain Eukaryota; kingdom Viridiplantae; phylum Streptophyta; class Magnoliopsida; order Poales; family Poaceae; genus Triticum; species Triticum aestivum. The sequence continues at coordinate 292,176,265 of NC_057804.1, read as the reverse complement.
TCATTTTAGGGGGAAAACCAGCACTGCATTGATGGGCATAGTTGTACTGACACATCTTCCTTGTATGGACTTGCCCCCATTATCTATCTTTTTAGGGGAAAAACCAGCACTGCACCGATCGGCGTTGTTGTACTGACACATCTTTATTGTATCGACTTGCCCCCATTATCTATCTTAGGGTGTGTGGGTGCATGGGAGTGGGAAACAAAAATTATCGCACTGCGCCTGTCAACCGTGTGCACTGTCATGTTAGCACGAGGCCGAGCCGGCGGGGAGGCGGGAGGGACCCCCTCCCCCATCCCGACGAGGCCGAGCAAGGAACAAGACGTAGCAGGCGAGTCTGTAACATGACTCGCCCCCATTATCTATCTTTTTAGGCAGAAAACCAGCGCCGCACCAAGGGGTATAGTTTCACTAACACTTCTTTCTTGTATGGACTTGCCCCCATTATCTATCTTTTTAGGGGGGGGGGAAGCAGCACCGCACCGAGGGGCATATTTGTACTGACATATCTTCCTTGTGTCGACTTGCCCCCACTATCTATTATAGGGGGTGTGGGTGTGTGGGGGTGGGAAACAGAATAACCACATTGTGCCTGTCAAATAAGCGCACTTCCACGTTAGTGCGAGGCTGAGCCGGTGGGGAGGGGGGTCGGGACCACCCTCCCCCATCCCGGCGAGGCAGAGCCAGGAACGAGCCGTAGCAGGAAATGACGCGGCGTGCCGCGGCGTCGCGAGCGGAGGCGAGTCCGTAACATGACTTGCCCCCATTATCTATCTTTTTAGGGGGGAAACCAGCACTGCATTGAGGGGCATAGTTGTACTGACACATCTTCCTTGTATGGACTTGCCCCTATTATCTATCTTTCTAGGGGGAAACCAGCACTGCACCGATCGGCGTCGTTGTACTGACACATCTTCATTGTATCGACTTGCCCCCATTATTTATCTTCGGGTGTGTGGGTGCGTGGGAGTGGGAAACAAAAATTATCGGACTGCGCCTGTCAAACGTGTGCACTATCATGTTAGCACGAGGCCGAGCCGGCGGGGAGGCGGGAGGGACCCCCTCCCCCATCTCGGCGAGGCCGAGCAAGGAACAAGACGTAGCAGGCGAGTCTGTAACATGACTCGCCCCCATTATCT